>NW_022156205.1:0-1592 GCF_001633185.2 Quercus lobata
CATCAGAACTCCGCAGTTAAGCGTGTTTGGGCGAGAGTAGTACTAGGATGGGTGACCTCCTGGGAAGTCCTCGTGTTGCACCCCTCTCTTTCTCTTCGGATTTTTTTTGTCGTTTACGTCGGTCCATGACGCTCGCTTCGTAGGCTTAGTCTGCCCCAGGCCAAAAATACGAGCCGCCGATCTCGTTTTGGGTGCTAATTTGGTTGCGGCGATCTCGAAATGCCCTCGGGCTGCAGCTCCTGTGTTAGAAGTGGCAACGCTCATTCTGGACTTATAAGGGATTTAACCGCGTTATGCCTATGGTGCGATCAGTGACCAACGACTAAGTGCACCGGAGCCATCAGAACTCCGCGCAGTTAAGCGTGTTTGGGCGAGAGTAGTTCTAGGATGGGTGACCTCCTGGGAAGTCCTCGTGTTGCACCCCTCTCTTTTTCTTCGGATTTTTTTTGTCGTTTACGTCGGTCCAGCACGCTCGCTTCGTACGCTTAGTCTGCCCCAGGCCAAAAATTCGAGCCGCTGATCTCGTGTTGGGTGCTAAATTGGTGGCGGCGATCTCGAAATGCCCTCGGGCTGCAGCTCCCTGGTGTTAGAGTGCATCGCTGCATTCGGATCCTTTATAAGGATTTAACGCGCTTATGCTGATGGGTGCGGTCATACCAACACTCATGCACCGGATCCCATCAGAACTCCGCAGTTAAGCGTGAAATTGTTTGGGCAATATTACTAGGATGGTGACCTACCTGGAGTCTCTTGTGCACCGCTGCGAGCGTGCGTGTGTGTTAACTTCGGATTTTTTGTCGTTTACGTTCCAAGCATGCTCTCGCTTCGTAGCTTATGTTCTGCCCAGGCAAAAATACGAGCGCTGTCCGTTTTGTTGGGCTTAAGGTTTGTGTTGTGGGCCGGCGATCCGAAAATGCCCTCGGGCGCAGCTCACTATATGATTAAGTTGCAATTCGCTGCATTTCGGTCCTTTATTAAGATTAACCCTTATGCTATGGTGCGTATACAACTATCACGATCCCATCTCTCTCGCCAGTTAAAGCCGTGTGTGTGTGTGGCAGAGTATACTACGATGAAGTGACCTCCTTGGGAAGTCCTCGTGTTGCACCCCCTCTCTTTTTTATCGTTCGGATTTTTTTGTCGTATTACGTCTGCACAGCACACCGCTCATAGGCTTAGTCGCCCCAGCCAAAAGATACGAAAGCCCTATTCTTTGTAAATCGTTCTAATTGATGGCGGCGATCTCGAAATGTCCTTGGGCAGCAGCTCCTTGGTGTTAGAGTGCATCGTTGCATTCGGATCCTTTATAAGGATTTAACGCGCTTATGCTGATGGGTGCGATCATACCAACACTCATGCACCGGATCCCATCAGAACTCCGCAGTTAAGCGCGTTTGGGCGAGAGTAGTTCTAGGATGGGTGACCTCCAGGGAAGTCCTCGTGTTGCACCCCACTCTTTTTCTTCAGATTTTTTTTGTCGTTTACGTCGGTCCAGCATGCTCGCTTCGTAGGCTTAGTCTGCCCAGGCCAAAAATACGAGCCGCTGATCTCGTTTTGGGTGCTAATTTGGTGGCGGCGATCTCGAAATGCCC
>NW_022156206.1:0-1590 GCF_001633185.2 Quercus lobata
TTTATTTTTTAAATTTTCTAGCTCGGGTCGGGTTCGAACGGATAGGAAAGAAATTATTTTTGTTCACAATTTTTCGGCCTGTCCTGACCCGTTTCGTCTTGTAATGAAGCCTGAATGATGTTTTTTAATTTTTAGAATTTCTTTTGCATTTATTTTCGAATTTTCTAACTCGGCCCGGGTTCGAACGGTTAGGAAGGGAATTATTTTTGTTATCAATTTTTCGGTCTTTCCTGAACCGTTTCGTCTTGAAATGAAGCCTGGATGATGTTTTTTAATTTTTAAAATTTTTTTGCATTTATTTTCGAATTTTCTAACTCGGGCCGGGTTCGAACGGGTAGGAAGGAAATTATTTTTGTTCTCTATTTTTCGGCCTATCCTGGCCCGTATGGTCATGAAATGAACCCCGGATGATATTTTTTTATTTTTTAGAATTTTTTTGCATTTATTTTCGAATTTTCTAACTCGGCCCGGGTTCGAACGGGTAGGAAGGAAATTATTTTTGTTCTCAATTTTTCGGTGTGTCCTGACCCGTTTTGTCTTGAAATGAAGCCTGGATGATGTTTTTTGAATTTTAAAATTTTTTTGCATTTATTTTTTGAATTTTGTAGCTCGGGTCGGGTTAGAACGGAAAGGAAGGAAATTATTTTTGTTTCTCAATTTTTCGGCCTGTCCTGACCCGTTTCGTCTAGAAATGAAACCTGGATGATGTTTTTTAATTTTTAAAATTTTTTTGCATTTATTTTAGAATTTTCGAACTCGGGCCGGTTTCGAACGGGTTGGAAGGAAATTATTTTTGTTCTCTATTTTTCGGTCTGTGCTGACATCCGTTTTCGTCCTTGAAAGTTAAGCCTGGTGAATGTATGTTTTTAATTATTTAGTATTTTTTTGCATTTTATTTTTTTTGGAATTTTCCTAGCCCGGGTCGGGTTCGAAACGGATACGGCAAGGAAAATTATTTTTTGCTTCTCAAATATTTTCGGAGTCTGTCTTGACGACCGTTTCGTCTTGAAATGAAGACCTTAGGAGAATGTTTTTGTAATCTTTTAAAATTTTTTCTGCATCTTAGTTTTATGAATTCATCCGGAACTAGGGGCCGGGATTCGACACGGGTAGGCAGGAAGGCAAAATTAATTTTTGCTTCTCATTTTTTCGCCCTTGTTCCTGACCCGTTTCATCTTGAAAATTAAGCCGGAATGATGTTTTTTTAAATTTTTAAATTTTTTTGCATTTATTTTAGAATTTTTCGAACTCGGGCGGTTTCGAACGGGTAGGAGGAAATTATTTTTGGTTCTCTATTTTTCGGCCTATCCTGGCCCGTATGGTCTTGGAATGAAACCTGGATGATGTTTTTTAATTTTTAAATTTTTTTGCATTTATTTTTGAATTTTCTAACTCGGGTCGGGTTCGAACGGATAGGAAATAAATTTTTTTTCTTCTCTATTTTTCGGCCTGTCCTGACTCGTTTCGTCTTCAAATGAAGCCTGGATGATGTTTTTTAATTTTTAAAATTTTTTGGCAATTATTTTTGAATTTTCTAACTCGGGTCTGGTTCGAACGGATAGAAGGAAATTTTTTTTGTTCACTATTTTT
>NW_022156207.1:0-1589 GCF_001633185.2 Quercus lobata
TTGGTACATGAATACATGCTCTGATCAATTTAGATCTATATAAGATTTATATAGATCTAAATTGGTCCTGTCTTGTGTTCTGGAATTTTAGGGAGTAATTTAAATTTCATGGTACAAACGGCTCGTAATGTTGTAACGGGAACTGATCGAAAAGGCCCTTAATCTTCGTACGGAGAGGGAAGGAACCCATTTCTGTGTATATTGTGCGCATCCCTATGAACAACCCATCATTCCTTCCTATGAATGATAAGCCAATTTAATCAGTACACATGCTGCTAGGTACAATATATCTATGACAGAGGCCAATAGATTACACTATATGACAAAAATTAAATAAAACAACAGGATTACCCGTCGGGGAACTCCGATGGACAGAAGTCCTCATCTTTATCGAGGCTTATCGAATTTATAATATCAGATGTGGATCATACGCTCATGATTCACCATATTCGATTGTCAACGGTTCAATCCAGCACCCCTTTAGCCCTTGGTCTTGGGTGTCTGTGTTTTTCTAATCTTTAGAATGGATTTGGTTGGAATAATGGAAAGGGATATTTATCGATTCAAGTAGACGACTCTTCATTATTCAATAGAATATTACATTAAATATAATATAATATTATTCATTATAATTATAATAATAAATAATAATTTCGAATAGCTAATATTAAATTAAATATTAAATAATAATAGGACAATTATTCCAAATTCATAATAATATATATTTATTATTATTCGAATCTAAATTTAAATTAGAATACAAATATAAAAAGAATAGAATAAATTAATAAATAAACAAATGTTCCACTTTATAACTATAATTACTATACTATTATTCATTATAATAATAACTTATTATCATTAAATAAATCATTCAATTATGAAATTGAATGATCAGGTTTGTTACTTTTTTAGTATTAGTAGAAATACCACCAATATCTCTATTCCCCCTTGAAATAAGAATACTTTGACTGGGATTTTATGAAAAAAGCCAAAGCCCCTTATCGGATTTGAACCGATGACTTACGCCTTACCATGGCGTTACTCTACCACTGAGTTAAAGGGGCCCATTTTTTTTTATTCAATTACTGAATAAGTCATTCGCCACTATGAGTCTAGTGCATATACTGATTATAATATAGATGGATGTACATTCTAATCTATAGATGTACATAGATATAGTTTAGTGCACATATATATCTTATGCACATGGTGGACCATTCAGGAACGAGAAATTCAATTTCTCTAGTGAGTATAGAGTAAACTAGTGATTATGGGTAAACTCAAAACGGTTTATTAAGATTGGATTTACTAAATAGCAACGCAAGGAATTTTTTCAAGACCGACCCTAATTGAATTGATCCACATCATAACGAAATTCATTTGATTGATACATAGACTTGCCAATTCAATATAGATCTAAGATATTTCCTCGAATCATTGATAAAAAGATTTTTTTACTTGTTTCTCTAACTCAATTCTTAGAGAAAAAAAACAATTTTCAATAACTTGTTGATCCCTATCCCTCTTCCCAGATTTCCAGATTTATCGTTTTTTTTTTTTGCATTTCCGAGCTTAGTGTAAGATAA
>NW_022156208.1:0-1585 GCF_001633185.2 Quercus lobata
AATTATGTCGGGAAGCGGTTTTTTAATTTTTTGAATTTTTTTACTATTTTTTTCGGAATTTTCTCGCCCGGGTCGAGTATGAACGGAATTCAGGACTAAAATTTTGTTTTCTCTTCTTCAGCCTATCTTATCCCGTTTTGGCTAAGAATTATGCCGAGAATCGGTTTTACAATTTTTTGAATTTTTTTACTATTTTTTTCGGAATTTTCTGCCAGGGGTCGAGTATGAACGATTCGGCGACTAAAATTTTGTTTTTCTTCTTCAACCTATCTCCCGTTTTTGGGCTAAGTAATTATGCCGAGAATCGGTTTTTTAACACATTTTTTTGAATTTTTTTAACTATTGTTTTTTTTCGGAATTTTTCTTGCCGCTGGTCCGAGTATGAACGGAATCGGGACTAAATTTCAAGTTTTCTCTTCTTCGGCCTTTCTCATCCCGTTTTGGCTAAAAATTATGCCGGGAAGCGGTTTTATAATTTTTTGAGTTTATTTACTATTTTTTTCGGAATTTTTTTACCCGGGTCGAGTATGAACGGAAATCAGGACTAAAATTTTGTTTTCTCCTTTTCGGCCTATCTCATCCGGTTTTGGCCAAAAATTATGTCGGGAAGCGGTTTTATAATTTTTTGAATTTTTTTACTATTTTTTTCGGAATTTTCTTGCCCGGGTCGAGTATGAACGGAATTCGGGACTAAAATTTTGTCTTCTCTTTCTCGGCCTATCTCATCCCGTTTTGGCTAAAAATTATGCTAGGAAGCGGTTTTATAATTTTTTGAATTTTTTTACTATTTTTTTCGGAATTTTCTCGCCCGGGTCGTGTATGAAGGAAATTCGGTAAAATTTTTGTTTTATCTTTTCGGCTATTCTCATCCCGGTTTTGCTAAGATTATGGCCGAGATCGTTTACAGATTTTGAATTTTTTACTATATTTTTTCGTAATTTTCTTGCCCGGCGTCGCGTATCAAACGATTTGGGGAAAAAATTTGTATTCTCTTTTCGCCTATCGCTCCCGTTTTGGTAATAAAATTATGCCGGGAGGGTTTTATAATTTTTTGAATTTTTTTGCTATTTTTTTTCGGAATTTTTCTGCGCCTGGGATCGTGTATGCAACGGAATTCGGGATCTAAAATTTTCGTTTTCTCTTCGGCCTTTCTCATGCCGGTTTTGTCTGGAAATTATGCCGGGAAAGCGGATTTTATAATTTTTGAGTTTTTGTAACTATTTTTTCGGAATTGTTTTGCAACGGGTCGAGTATGACGGAATCCAGGATATAAATTTGTTGTTTCTCCTTTTCGCCTGATTCATCCGGTTTGGCCAAAAATTATGGTCGAGAAGCGGTATTTATAATTTTTGTAAATTTTTTTACTATTTTCTTCCGCAATTTGTTTTCTCTTTTTCGGCCTATCTTGTCCCGTTTTGGCTAAAAATAATGCCGGGAAGAGGTTTTATAATTTTTTGAATTTTTTTACTATTTTTTTCTGAATTTTGTTTCCCGAATCCAGTATGAATGGAATTTGGGACAAAAATTTTGTTTTCTCTTTTTCGGCCTATCGCATCCCGTTTTGGTTAAAAATAATGCCGGGAAG
>NW_022156209.1:0-1585 GCF_001633185.2 Quercus lobata
TATTTTTTGAATTTTCTAACTCGGTCCGGGTTCGAACGGGTAGGAAGGAAATTATTTTTGTTCTCTATTTTTCGGCCTATGCTGGCCTGTATGGTCTTGAAATGGACCCTGGATGATGTTTTTTAATTTTTTTAATTTTTTTGCAATTATTTTTTGAATTTTCTAACTCGTGTCGGGTTCGAACGGATAGGAAGGAAATTTTTTTTGTTCTCGATTTTTCGGCCTGTGCTGACCCAATTCGTCTTGAAATGAAGCCTGAATGATGTTTTTTAATTTTTAAATTTTTTTTTGCATTTATTTTTTGAATTTTCTAACTCGGTCCGGGTTCGAACGGGTAGGAAGGAAATTATTTTTGTTCTCTATTTTTCGGCCTATGCTGGCCTGTATGGTCTTGAAATGGACCCTGGATGATGTTTTTTAATTTTTTTAATTTTTTTGCAATTATTTTTTGAATTTTCTAACTCGTGTCGGGTTCGAACGGATAGGAAGGAAATTTTTTTTGTTCTCGATTTTTCGGCCTGTGCTGACCCAATTCGTCTTGAAATGAAGCCTGAATGATGTTTTTTAATTTTTAAATTTTTTTTTGCATTTATTTTTTGAATTTTCTAACTCGGTCCGGGTTCGAACGGGTAGGAAGGAAATTATTTTTGTTCTCTATTTTTCGGCCTATGCTGGCCTGATGGTTGAAATGGACCTGGATTGATGTTTTTAATTTTTTTAATTTTTTTGCAATTATTTTTTGACATTTTCTACTCGTGTCGGGTTCGAACGGATAGGGAAGGATTGTTTTTTGTTCTCGATTTTTTCCGGCCGTGCTGACCCGAATTCGTCTTGAAATGAAGCTGAATCGATGTTTTTTAAATTTTAAATTTTTTTTTCTGCATGTTATTTTTTGAATTTTCTAGCTCGGGTCGGGTTCGAGACGGATAGCGAAGGAAATTATTTTTGTTCTCAATATTTTGGCTGTCTGACCGTTTCGTCTTGAAATGAAGCCTGAATGATGTTTTTTAATTTTTACAATATTTTTTTGCATTTATTTTTTGAATTTTTCTAACATCGGTTTTTCGCCGGGTTCTGAACGGGTAGGAGATTATTTTTGTTCTCTATTTTCGGCCTTCTGGCCCTGTATATGGTCTGAATGACCCTGGATGATATTTTTTAATTTAGAATTTTTTTCATTTAATTTTTTGAATTTTTTCTAACTATGTCGGGTTTCGAACGGAAGGAATGGAAATTTTTTTTTGTCTCGACTTTTCGGCCTGTGCTGACGTTTCGTTCTTGAAATTGAAGCCTGGATGATGTTTTTTAATTTTTAATATTTTTTTGCATTTATCTTTTTGAATTTTCTAGAGCCGGTCGGTTCGAATGGATAGGAAGGAATTATTTTTGTTCTCTATTTTCAGGCCTGTCCTGACCCGTTTCATCTTGAAATGAAGCCTGAATGATGTTTTTTAATTTTTAAAATTTTTTTGCATTTATTTGCGAATTTTCTAACTCGGGCCGGGTTTGAACGGATAGGAAGGAAATTATTTTTTTTCTCTATTTTTCCGCCTATCTTGACCCGTTACGCGTTGAAATGAAGCCT
>NW_022156211.1:0-1583 GCF_001633185.2 Quercus lobata
ATTTCATCGCAGAGTTCACTCCAAGTTACGAAGACCTGGGGAAAGGAGAGTACAACAAATGGGTCATCCATGTAGATGGATCATCTACATTATATGCTGGAGGAATAGGAGTTGTTTTGCAGTCGCCGGAAGGGGACAAATTGAAATACAAGGCCCGTCTGCAATACCAGACTACTAACAATGAAGTGGAGTATGAAGCCCTTTACAAAGGAGCTGTATAAGATGAAGTTTGGCCCAAGTTGTTGAAGTAGACTCAATACTTGTCTTGGGTCAGACCTCAATTGGAGTAACGGGTCAGTTGGGTAGCAGAAGCCAAGGAAGACAGATGAAAGAAAATATCTAAAAGAGAAAGGTGTATGCCACCAGTTGTAAAGAAATTCAAAATAAAAAGGCTGATTTTGTTCAAATCCCGAGGGAAGGGAATATGGACAAAGCAAGATATTCTGGCGAAGGGAAGCATCTTGCCGAATGAAAAAGCATTGGAACGAGTTGGATGAAAGTACACACTCATGCCAAGTATAATCGACCTTCCAAATTCCAAGGAAATGCTGCAGAGTAGACAGGTTGTACAGGAGAGGATCTGGATGACACCAATAGTGGTTAACTTAGAAGGATGGAAGCGCCTTCTAGAAGAGAAGACGAAGCTAGGAAGCTCCAGAGGTCAAATAGTCACCAGGTATGTACTTATGAAAGGAAGTGATGGAATATATACTAAAAAGAGGTTATTTCCCAAGGCCTCAACTATATCTTAAGATGATTTGAGCCTTCCTGGAACGGGGATGGCACCAACTAACAAAAATGTTGAGGGAGGTTCACGAAGGAGCATGCGGGAACCATTTGGGAGCCAGATCACTCGTCCATAAAGTCATCCGTAGCGGATTCTATTGGCCAACCATCCAAGCTGATGCTAAAGCATATGTCAAAGTATGTGATCAATGTCAACGCTTCAGCAATATTCCCAGACAACCAGCAGAATATCTCACGCCAATGATGGCCCCTTGGCCTTTCGCGCAATGGGGACTAGACATTTTGGGGCCCTTTCCGACTGGAACTTGGCAAATGAAGTTTCTGGTGGTGGGGATAGATATACCCCTTCACCAAAAAGCATTGGTGGCGAAGTGGTGCCGAACCCTAGCCAAAATACGCAGGCAGTGAATGTACAATGTAACCCCTCTCGTCTGGAACGTACACATTCCACCTGTATTGCTTCAATTCTGGAAGTACCTACGAAGTACTGCCTAGTCCGTCTAGTCGTGTCAGTCCTATGGCAGCGCCACAGTTTGACAATACACCCTCAGGAATTTTGTGAACAGCCTCTCGGATATGAAGAAGCCAGGGATAACTCCTCACCTTCCCCCCATCAGGCCGAATATGTGCTTTCAGGCTAAGGAAGTTAGTGCGAACCCGATATCCTTGCTGAAGATCATCATTTAGAATCTCGCGCTCGAAGTGGGCTCTAATATGCTCTTGGTTCCCGGAACATGAAAATATTACCATAGGTTTTTTTATGGGCTTATAGAACGACAGCGAGAACTCCAACAGGAGAGACTCCTTTTAAACTAGCCTACGGAAGCGAGGCAGTT
>NW_022156212.1:0-1578 GCF_001633185.2 Quercus lobata
AAGCCTAATGGGGAAACCAAGTACAGAAGAAAAACTCAAAAGTTTTGGACAGAACCAAGGCCTTGCATGGTCCTCGGACTCAAGCCTATGGGAAAATCAAGTACAGAAAAGAAAAAACTACAAGTGTTGGACAGAACCAAGGCCTTGCATGGTCCTCGGACTCAAGCCTATGGGGAAACCAAGTACAGAAAAGAAAAACTACAAGTTTTGGACAGAACCAAGGCCTTGCATGGTCCTCGGACGCAAGCCTATAGGGAAACTAAGTACAGAAAAGAAAAAATACAAGTTTTGGACAGAACCAAAGCCTTGCATGGTCCTCAAAAAAGGACTACAAGCTGATGGGGAAAACACCAAGTACAAAAAAGAAAATACACGTATTATGACACGGAACCAAGGACTTGCCATGGTCCTAACAAGGACTCAAGCTATGGGGAAAACCAAGTACAAAACAGAAAAATTAACACAGTTGGATAGAACCAAGGCCTTGCATAGGATCCTCAAGGAAAACTCAACAGCCTAGTGGAAGGAAAACCAAGTACAAAAAAGAAAAATTAAAAGTTTTGGATAGAACCAAGGCCTTGCATGGTCCTCGGACTCAAGCCTATGGGGAAACCAAGTACAAAAAAGACAAATTATAAGTTTTGGACAGAACCAAGGCCTTGCATGGTCCTCGGACTCAAGGCTATGGGGAAACCAAGTACAAAAAGGAAATCTTACATGTTTTGGATAGAACCAAGGCCTTGCATGGTCCTCAGACTCAAGCCTATGGGGAAAACAAGTACAAAAAGGAAATCTTACAAGTTTTGGACAGAACCAAGGCCTTGCATGGTCCTCGGACTCAAGCCTATGGTGCGGGCAAACACCAAGTTTACAAAAAAGAAAATTAACAAAGTTTTGGGCAGAACCAAAGGCCTTGCACGGTCCTCGACTCAAGCATGGGAGAAACCAAGTACAAAAAGGAAATCTTACAAGTTTTGACAGAACCAAGGCCCTTGCATGGTCTTTCGGACGCAAGCTATGGGGAAAACCAAGTACAAAAAAGAAAGCTCATAAGTTTTGGACAGAACCAAAGCCTTTCATGGTCCTCGGACTCAAGCCTATGGGGAAACCAAGTACAAAAAAGAAAGCTCATAAGTTTTGGACAGAACCAAGGCCTTGCATGGTCCTCGGACTCAAGCCTATGGGGAAACCAAGAACAAAAGAGAAATCTTACAAGTTTTGGACAGAACCAAGACCTTGCATGTTCCTCGGACTCAAGCTTATGGGGAAACCAAGTACAAAAAAGAAAGCTCATAAGTTTTGGACAGAACCAAGGCCTTGCATGGTCCTCGGACTCAAGCCTATGGGGAAACCAAGTACAAAAAAGAAAAATTACAACTTTTGGACAGAACCAAGGCCTTGCATGGTCCTCGGACTCAAGCCTATGGGGAAACCAAGTGCAAAAAAGAAAAATTACAAGTTTTGGATAGAACCAAGGCCTTGCATGGTCCTCGAACTCAAGCCTATGGGGAAGCCAAGTACAAAAAAGAAAAGTTACAAGTTTTGGACAGAACCAAGGCCTTGCATGTTCCTCGGACT
>NW_022156213.1:0-1577 GCF_001633185.2 Quercus lobata
GGGTCAGGTTCGAACGGATAGGAAATAAATTTTTTTTGTTCTCTATTTTTCGGCCTGTCCTGACCCGTTTCGTCTTGAAATGAAGCCTGGATGATTTTTTTTAATTTTTAGAATTTTTTTGCATTTATTTTTGAATTTTCTAACTCGGGTCGGGTTCGAATGGATAGGAAGGAAATTTTTTTGGTTCCCTATTTTTTGGCCTGTCTTGACCTGTTTCGTCTTGAAAGGAAGCCTGGATGATGTTTTTTAATTTTTAGAATTTTCTTGCATTTATTTTTGAATTTTCTAACTCGGGTCAGGTTCGAAAGGATAGGAAATAAATTTTTTTTGTTCTCTATTTTCCAGCCTGTCCTGACCCGTTTCGTCTTGAAATGAAGCCTGGATGATGTTTGTTAATTTTCAGAATTTTTTTGCATTTATTTTTGAATTTTCTAACTCGGGTCGGTTTCAAACGGATAAGGAAAGAAATTTTTTTTGTTCTCTATTTGTCGGCCTGTCCTGACCCGTTTCGTCTTGAAATGAAGCCTGGATGAATATTTTTAATTTTTAAAATTTTTTTTCATTTATTTTTGAATTTTTTAACTCGGGTCGGGTTCGAACGGATTGGATTGAAATTTTTTTTCTTCTCTATTTTTCGGCCTATCCTGACCCGTTTCATCTTGAAATGAAGCCTGGATGATCTTTTTTAATTTTTAAAATTTTTTTGCATTTATTTTTGAATTTTGTAACTCGGGTCGAGTTCGAACGGATAGGAATGAAATTTTTTTTCTTCTTTATTTTTTGGCTTGTCCTGACCCGTTTCGTCGTGAAATGAAGCCTGGATGATGTTTTTTAATTTTTAAAATTTTTTTGGATTTATTTTTGAATTTTCTAACTGGGGTCAGGTTCGAAAGGACCAAACAAATTTTTTTTGTTTCGTATTTTTCGGCCTGTCCTGACCCGTTTCGTCGTGAAATGAAGCCTGGATGATGTTTTTTAAATTTTCAAAGAATTTTTTTGCATTTATTTTGAATTTTCTAACTCGGGTCGGTTTTCAAACGGATAGGAAAGAAAATTTTTTTTTTGTTCTCTATTTTCGGCCTGTTCCTGCCCGTTTTCCGTCTTTGAAATGGAAGGCCTGAATGGTTTTTTTTTAATTTTTAAAATTTTTTTTTTGCATTTATTTTTAAATTTTCTAACTCGGGTCGGGTTCGAATGGATAGGAAGGAAATTTTTTTTGTTCCCTATTTTTTGGCCTGTCTTGACCTGTTTCGTCTTGAAAGGAAGCCTGGATGATATTTTTTAATTTTTAGAATTTTTTTGCATTTATTTTTGAATTTTCTAACTCGGGTCAGGTTCGAAAGGACCAAACAAATTTTTTTTGTTCTCTATTTTTCGGCCTGTCCTGACCCGTTTCGTCGTGAAATGAAGCCTGGATGATGTTTTTTAATTTTCAGAATTTTTTTGCATTTATTTTTGAATTTTCTAACTCGGGTCGGTTTCAAACGGATAGGAAAGAAATTTTTTTTGTTCTCTATTTTTCGGCCTGTCCTGACCCGTTTCGTCTTGAAATGAAGCCTGAATGGTTTTTTTAATTT
>NW_022156214.1:0-1577 GCF_001633185.2 Quercus lobata
TTTCTAACTCGGGTCGGGTTTGTACGGATAGGAATGAAATTTTTTTTGCTCTGTATTTTTCGACCTGTCCTTACCCGTTTCTTCTTGAAATGGGGCCTGGATGATGTTTTTTAATTTTTGAAATTTTTTTGCATTTATTTTTGAATTTTCTAACTGGGGTCGGGTTTGTACGGATAGGAATGAAATTTTTGTTGTTCTCTATTTTTCGGCCTGTCCTGACTAGTTTCTTCATGAAATGAAGCCTGGATGATGTTTTTTTATTTTTAAGATTTTTTTGCGTTTATTTTTGAATTTTCTAACTCGGGTCGGGTTTGTACGGATAGAATGAAATTATTTTTTGTTCTCTAATTTCGGCCTGTCCTGACTCGTTTCTTCTTGAAATAAGCGTGGATGAATTTTTAATTTTTAAAATTTTTTTGCATTTATATTGAATTTTCCTTTAAAAAACTCGGGTTGAGTTTTACGTATAGGAATGAATTTTTTTTTGTTCTCATATTTTTTTCGCCTGTCCTGACTGTTTCTTCCTGGAAGAAACCCTGATGATGTTTTTTATTTTTAAAATTTTTTTGCGTTATTTTTGAATTTTTCTAAACTTGGGTGGGTTCGATCGATAGGAGTTAATATTTCCGTTCTCTTTTTCGGACTGTCCTGACCTTTCGTCTTGAAATGAAGCCTGCGACTAGAGTTTTTTAATTTTTAAAATTTTTTTGCATTTATTTATGAATTTTCTAACTCGGGTCGGATTCGATAACGGATAGGAAATGAATTTTTTTTGTCGTTCTCTCTTTTTCGGACTGTCCTGACCCGTTTCGTCTTGAAATGAAGCCTGGACCAGGTTTTTTAATTTTTAAAATTTTTTTGCATTTATTTATGAATTTTCTAACTCGGGTCGGGTTCGAACGGATAGGAATGAAATTTTTTTTGTTCTCTATTTATCGGCCTGTCCTGACCTGTTTCGTCTTGAAATGAAGCCTGGATGAGGTTTTTTAATTTTTAAAATTTTTTTGCATTTATTTTTGAATTTTCTAACTCTGGTCGGGTTCGATCGGATAGGAATGAAATCTTTTTTGTTCTCTATTTTTCGGCCTGTCCTGACCTGTTTCATCTTAAAATGAAGGACATCTTGAATGTTATTTTTTTATTATCAATTTTTTCATACAAATTTAATTTTGACTTATACTTATTTTATGAATTATTCTAAACTATCGGTGTCGGGTTAGATCGGTCCCTATTTAGGATTATAAAATTTATTTTGTTTCTCATATCTATTTGTCTGTCAATGACCTGTTTTATCGTGAAATGAAAGCCTGGATGATGTTGTTTATTTAACTTATAAAGAATTTTTATGTGTCATAGTATATTAGTTGAATTTTCTAACTCGGGTCGGGTTCGATCGGATAGGAATGAAATTTTTTTTGTTCTCTATTTTTCGGCTTGTCATGACCTGTTTTATCTTGAAATGAAGCCTGGATGATGTTTTTTAATTTTTAGAATTTTTTTGCATTTATTTTTGAATTTTCTAACTCGGGTCGGGTTTGCACGGATAGGAATGAAATTTTTTTTGCTCTGTATTTTTC
>NW_022156215.1:0-1574 GCF_001633185.2 Quercus lobata
AAAAACATCATCCAGGCTTCCTTTCATGACGAAACAGGTCAAGCCCGGCCAGAAAATAGAGAACAAGAAAAATTTCCTTCCTATCCGTTCGAACCCGACCCGAGTTAAAAAATTAAAAAATAAATGCAAAAAAATTCTAAAAATTAAAAAACATCATCCAGGCTTCATTTCAAGAAGAAACGGGTCAGGACTTGCTGAAAAAAAGAGATCAAAAAAAATTTCCGTCCTATCCATTAGAACCCGACCCGAGTTAGAAAATTTAAAAATAAATGCAAAAAAATTCTAAAAATTAAAAAACATCATCCAGGCTTCATTTCAAGACGAAACGGGTCAGGACAGGCCGAAAAATAGAGAACAAAAAAAATTTCTTTCCTATCCGTTCGAACCTGACCCGAGTTAGAAAATTCAAAAATAAATGCAAAAAAAGTTTAAAAATTAAAAAAATCATCCAGACTTCATTTCAAGACGAAATGGGTCAGGACAGGCCGAAAAATAAAGAACAAAAAAAATTTCTTTCCTATCCGTTTGAAACCGACCCGAGTTAGAAAATTGAAAAATAAATGCAAAAAAATTCTGAAAAATAAAAAACATCATCCAGGCTTCATTTCAAGACGAAACGGGTGAAGACAGGACAAAAAATAGAGAAGAAAAAAAATTTTCTTCCTATCCGTTCGAACCTGACCCGAGTTAGAAAATTCAAAAATAAATGCAAAAAATTCTAAAAAAAGTAAAATTAAAAACTTTATCTGTGCCAGGCACTTCCTTTTTTTCGCAATGATCGAAAATTCCTTAATTTTCTGACTGCGTGGCTACATGGGTTCGACAACGGATTAGGGGAACCAAAAAAATATTTATGTATTGATATCCTACATAATTATTTAAGCCCTTGTCCTTCCGACCATTGCTTTCCATGTCCTGAAAAGGAATCGCACTGGATGTTAGCTGTTACTTGCTTTTTTTTATTTTGTATACACAGATGTATTTTTTTGCATTTATTTTTGAATTCTCTAACTCGGGTCGGGTTCGAAATGGATAGGAAGGAAATTTTTTTTTGTTCTCTATTTTTGGCCTGTCTTGACGCTGTTTTCGTCTTGTAAAAGGAAGCCTGGAATGATGTTTTTAATTTTTAGAATTTTTTGCAATTTATTTTTTTAATTTTTTACTCGGGTCGGGTTTCGAAAATGGATAGGAAGGAAATTTTTTTCTTCTCACTTTTCGGCCTGTCTTCACCCGTTTCGTCTTGAAATGAAGCCTGGATGATGTTTTTTTTAATTTTTAGAATTTTTTTGCATTTATTTTTTAATTTTCTAACTCGGGTCGGGTTCGAACGGATAGGAAGGAAATTTTTTTTGTTCCCTATTTTTTGGCCTGTCTTGACCTGTTTCGTCATGAAAGGAAGCCTGGAAGATGTATTTTAATTTTTTAAATTTTTTTGCATTTATTTTTGAATTCTCTAAGTCGGGTCGGGTTCGAATGGATAGGAAGGAAATTTTTTTTGTTCTCTATTTTTTGGCCTGTCTTGACCTGTTTCGACTTGAAAGGAAGCCTGGATGATGTTTTTTAATTTTTAGAAT
>NW_022156216.1:0-1571 GCF_001633185.2 Quercus lobata
TCGATTTTTCAGGCCTGTGCTTACCCGTTTGTCTTGAAATGAAGCCTAGATGATGTTTATTTTAAAATTTTTTTTGCATTTATTTTTGAATTTTCTAGCTCGGGTCGGGTTCGAACGGATAGGAAGGAAATTATTTTTGTTCTCAATTTTTAGGCCTGTCCTGACCCGTTTCGTCTTGAAATGAAGCCTGGATGATGTTTTTTAATTTTTAAAATTTTTTTGCATTTATTTTAGAATTTTCGAACTCGGTTCGGTTTCGAACGAGTTGGAAGGAAATTATTTTTGTTCTCGATTTTTCGGCCTGTGCTGGCCTGTTTCATCCTGAAATGAAGCCTAGATGATGTTTTTTAATTTTTAAATTTTTTTTGCGTTTATTTTTGAATTTTCTAACTCGTGTCGGGTTCGAACGGATAGGAATGAAATTATTTTTGTTCACGATTTTTCGGCCTGTGCTGACCCGTTTCGTCTTGAAATGAAGCCTGAATGATGTTTTTTAATTTTCAAAATTTTTTTTGCATTTATTTTTTGAATTTTCTTGCTCGGGTCGGGTTCGAACAGGTAGGAAGGAAACTATTTTTGTTCTCAATTTTTCGGCCTGTCCTGACTCGTTTCGTCTTGAAATGAAGCCTGGATGATGTTTTTCAATTTTTAAAATTTTTTTGCATTTGTTTTAGAATTTTCTAACTCGGGATGGGTTCGAACGGGCAGGAAGGAAATTATTTTTGTTCTCTATCTTTCGGCCTATCCTGGCCCGTATGGTCTTGAAATGAACCCTAGATGATGTTTTTTAATTTTTAGAATTTTTTTGCATTTATTTTTTGAATTTTCTAGCTCGGGTCGGGTTCGAACGGGTAGGAAGGAAATTATTTTTGTTCTCAATTTTTCGGTCTGTGCTGTCCCGTTTCGTCTTGAAATGAAGCCTGGATGATGTTTTTTGAATTTTAAAATTTTTTTGCATTTATTTTTTGAATTTTGTAGCTCGTGTCGGGTTAGAACGGAAAGGAAGGAAATTATTTTTGTTTCTCAATTTTTCGGCCTGTCCTGACCCGTTTCGTCTAGAAATGAAACCTGGATGATGTTTTTTAATTTTTAAAATTTTTTTGCATTTATTTTAGAATTTTCTAACTCGGGCCGGTTTCGAACGGGTTGGAAGGAAATTATTTTTGTTCTCTATTTTTCGGCTATCCTGGCCTGTATGGGTTGAAATGAACTCTGGATCGATATTTTTTATTTTATAATTTTTGACATTTTTTTCGAATTCTATCGTCGGCTCGGGTTCGAACGGAGAGGAAGGAAATTATTTTTGTTCTCAATTTTTCGGCCTGTCCTGACCCGTTTTGTCTTGAAATGAAGCCTGGATGATGTTTTTTAATTTTAAAAATTTTATTGCATTTATTTTAGAATTTTCGAACTCGGGCCGGTTTCGAACAGGTAGGAAAGAAATTATTTTTCTTCTCTATTTTTCGGCCTATCCTGGCCCGTATGGTCTTGAAATGAACCCTGGATGAGGTGTTTTAATTTTTAGAATTTTTTTGCATTTATTTTCGAATTTTCTAACTCGGCCCGCGTTT
>NW_022156217.1:0-1571 GCF_001633185.2 Quercus lobata
AAAAAAAAAAAAAAAAAAACTCGTATCAAAGTTTGTAACGAAAAAATCCTCAAGGTTAGACTCGTCAAGGAATTTTCAACCTGAATCAAATTTGGCATGTGTGCATATAAAACTTGTAGATTGCACCATAAAGGGTCCCAAGTAACAAGTGCAAAATCTTTCAGAAAGAAAAAACGATAAAAATGGTTATCAATTTCTCATGACAATGCCCCTGGTCAGATTGGTCTAGAATTATTGACCTAATCCAATATCGGTGTTTTGAAAAAAAAAAAAAACAAAAAAAAAAAAAACTGCCAACGTAGCATATATAGAGGCCAAGAACTAATGGAAAATTACACAATAATGAAAAAAACTAGTAATAAAATTTTGTACGATAATTGCCCAAGAGGTCATATAAAAATCCGTCAAGAATTTTCACCTGAAATCAAATTTGGCATGTGTGCAAATGTAAACTTGTAGATTTGCACATTATGTAGTTCCATAACAAAAAAAAAATCTTTAGAAAAGAAGAGAGAGAGAGAGAGAGAGAGAAACGAGTATTTATATACGAAAAATGCCCAGGGTTAGATGGTTAAGAATTTGATCCAATCAAGTCGGCGGTGTGGGTGCATGACAAATCCTTGCAGCAGGTAGTACATTAACAGGTCCACGAAAGAAATGCAATATTCTTTAGAAAAAAAAAAAACAAAAACTCGTATCAATTTTGTACAAAAATGCCTCAAGGTTAGACTCGTCAAGAATTTTCACCTGAATCAAATTTTGGCATGTGTGCAATAAAACTTGTAGATTGCACATAAAGTGGTCCAAGTAACAAGTGCAAAATTCTTTAGAAAGAAAAGAAACGATAAAAATGGTATCAATTTCTCATGACAATGCCCCTTGGTCGGATTGGTCTAGAATATTGACCTGAATCCAATATCGGTGTTTTTTTTGAAAAAAAAAAAAAACTGCCACGTAGCATATATAGAGGTCCAAGAAACTAATTGAAAATTAAACAATAATAAAAAAAAACTAGTATCAATTTTGTACAAAAATGCCCCAAGGTCAGAATCGTCAAGAATTTTCACCTGAATCAAATTTTGGCATGTGTGCATGTAAACTTGTAGATTGCACATTATGAGTTCCATGAAACAAAAACAAAATTCTTTAGAAAGAGAGAGAGAGAGAAATCGAGTTATTTATATACGAAATGCCCCCAGGGTTAGATTGGTTAAGAATTTTGACCTGAATCAAATGTCGGCGTGTGTGCATGACAACTAGCAGGTAGTACATTAACATGCCCAGGAAAGAAATGCAATATTCTTCAGAAAAAAAAATAAAAAAATAAAAAAATAAAAATAAAATAAAAAACAAAAAAAAAACAAACTCGTATTAATTTTGTACGAAAATGCCCCGGGGTTAGATTGGTTAAGAATTTTGACCCGAATCAAATGTCGGCGTGTGTGCATGACAACTTGTATGTAGTACATTAACAGGTCCACGAAAGAAATGCAATATTCTTCCAAAAAAAAAAAACTCGTATCAATTTTGTACGAAAATGCCCCAGGGTTAGGTTGGTTAAGAATTTTGAC
>NW_022156218.1:0-1568 GCF_001633185.2 Quercus lobata
AAATGAAGCCTGGATGATGTTTTTTAATTTTGAAATTTTTTTTGCATTTACTTTTGAATTTTATAACTCGGGTCGGGTTCGAACGGATAGGAATGAAATTTTTTTTGTTCTCTATTTTTCGGCCTGCCCTGACCTGCTTCGTCTTGAAATGAAACCCGGATAATGTTTTGTAATTTTTAGAATTTTTTTGCATTTATTTTTGAATTTTCTAACTCGGGTCTAGTTCGAACGGATAGGAATGAATTTTTTTTTATTCTCTATTTTTTGGCCTGTCCTGACCCGTTTCGCCTTGAAATGAAGCTCGGATGATGTTTTGTAATTTTTTGAATTTTTTTGCATTTATTTTTGAATTTTCTAACTCGGGTCGGGTTCGAACGGATAGGAATGAAATTTTTTTTTCTCAATTTTTCGGCCTTCCCTGACCTGCTTCGTCTTGAAATGAAGCCCGGACGATGTTTTGTAATTTTTATAATTTTTTTGCATTTATTTTTGAATTTTCTAACTCGGGTCGGGTTCGAACGGATAGGAATGAAAATTTTTTTATTCTCTAGTTTTCGGCCAGTCCTGACCCGTTTCGTCTTGAAATGAAGCCCGGATGATGTTTTGTAATTTTTTGAATTTTTTTGCATTTATTTTTTAATTTTCTAAACTCGGGTCGGGTTCGAAGGATACGAAGATGTAATTTTTTTTATTCTCTATTTTCAGCGCTGTCCTGACGTCGTTTCGTCATGAAATGAAGGCCTGGATAATGTTTTGTAATTTTTTAAGAAATTTTTTTTTGCATTTATTTTTGATTTTCTTCTAACTCGGGCGGGTTCGAACGGATAGGATGTAATTTTTTAATTCTCATATTTTCGGCCTGTCCTGACCCGTTTTCGTCATGAAATGCAGGCCTAGGATGATGTTTTGTAATTTTTTAGATTTTTTTGCATTTATTTTTGAATTTTCTAACACCAACTCGGGGTCGGGATTGACGGATATCGGAATGAAATTTTTTTTATTCTCTATTTTTCGAACTTTCCTAACCCGTATCATCATGAAATGAAGCCTGGATGATGTTTTTTAATTTTTAAAATTTTTTTGCATTTATTTTTGAATTTTCTAACTCGTGTCGGGGTTGAACGAATAGGAATGAAATTTTTTTTGTTCTCTATTTTTCGGCCTGTCCTGAGCTGTTTCGTCTTGAAATGAAGCCCAGATGACGTTTTGTAATTTTTAGAATTTTTTTGCATTTATTTTTAAATTTTCTAACTCGGGTCGGGTTCGAACGGATAGGAATGAATTTTTTTTTATTCTCTATTTTTCGGCCTGTCCTGACCCGTATCATCATGAAATGAAGTTCTGGATTGATGTTTTTAATTTTTTAAATTTTTTTTGCATTTACTTATTTGATTTTTTAAAAACTGGGTCGGGTTCCAAACGGATAGGAATGAAATTTTTTTTGTTCTCAGCTATTTTCTCGGCATGTCGCTAATCCCGTTTGTCTTGAAATGAAGCCCAGGATGATGTTTTGTATATTTTTAGAATTTTTTACATTTATTTTTGAATTTTCTAACTCGGGTCGGGTT
>NW_022156219.1:0-1567 GCF_001633185.2 Quercus lobata
TTTTTAAAATTTTTTTTGCATTTATTTTTGAATTTTCTAACTTCGGGTCGGGTTCGAACGGTTAGGAATGAAAATTAGTTCCTTCTCTATTTGCAGCCTGTCCTGACCCGTTTCGTCTGAAATGAAGCCTGGATAATATTTTTTAAAATTTTTTTAAAATTTTTATGCATTATTTGAATTTTTTAAACATCGGGTCGGGTTCGACGGCATAGGGAATGAATTTTTTTTCTTCTCTATTTGTTTCAGCCTATCCTGACCCTTTCATATATAAATGGAGCCTGGTATGTTTTTAATTTTTAAAATTTTTTTGCATTTATTTTTGAAATTTCTAACCGGGTCGGTTCAAACGGATACGGAATAGAATTTTTTTCTGTTCTCATTTTTCGACCTGTCCTGACCCGTTTTCGCCTTGAATGAAGCCTGGATGATGTTTTTTAATTTTTAAAATTTTTTTACATTTATTTTTGAATTTTCTAACTCGGGTCGGGTTCGAACCGATAGGAATCAAATTTTTTATTTTCTCTATTTTTCGGCCTGTCCTGACCCGTTTCGTCTTGAAATGTAGCTTGGATAATGTTTTTTAATTTTTAAAATTTTTTTGCAATTCTTTTTGAATTTTCTAACTCGGGTCGGGTTCGAACGGTTAGGAATGAAATTATTTTTGTTCTCTATTTTGTGGCCTGTCCTGACCCGTTTCGTCTTGAAATGAAGCCTGGATGATGTTTTTTAATTTTTAAAATTTTTTTGCATTTATTTTTAAATTTTCTAACGTAGGTCGGGTTCGAACGGTTAGGTATGAAATTATTTTTGTTCTCTATTTTGTAGCCTGTCCTGACCCGTTTCGTCTTGAAATGAAGCCTGGATGATGTTTTTTAATTTTTAAAATTTTTTTGCATTAATTTTTGAATTTTTTAACTCGGGTCGGGTTCGAACGGTTAGGAATGAAATTATGTTTCTTCTCTTTTTTGCAGCCTGTCCTGACCCGTTTCGTCTTGAAATTAAGCCTGGATAATGATTTTTAATTTTTAAAATTTTTATGCATTTATTTTTGAATTTTTTAACTCGGGTCGGGTTCGAACGGATAGGAATGAACTTTTTTTTCTTCTCTTTTTTTCGGCCTATCCTGACCCGTTTCATATTGAAATGAAGCCTGGATGATGTTTTTTAATTTTTAAAATTTTGTTGCAATTCCTTTTGAATTTTCTAACTCAGGTCGGGTTCGAACGGTTAGGAATGAAATTATTTTCGTTCTCTATTGCAGCCATGTCCTGACCCGTTTTCGTTTTCGAAATTAAGCCTGGATAATGATTTTTAATTTTTAAAATTTTTATGCATTTATTTTTGAATTTTTTAACTCGGGTCGGGTTCGAACGGATAGGAATGAACTTTTTTTTCTTCTCTTTTTTTCGGCCTATCCTAACCCGTTTCATATTGAAATGAAGCCTGGATGATGTTTTTTAATTTTTAAAATTTTGTTGCAATTCTTTTTGAATTTTCTAACTCAGGTCGGGTTCGAACGGTTAGGAATGAAATTATTTTCGTTCTCTATTTTGCAGCCTGTCCTGAC
>NW_022156220.1:0-1564 GCF_001633185.2 Quercus lobata
TGGTTTCCCCATAGGCTTGAGTCCGAGGACTATGCAATGCCTTGGTTCTGTCCAAAACCTAGTTTTTCTCATCCAAGTAGTTGGTTTCCCCATAGGCTTGAGTTCGAGGACTATGCAATGCCTTGGTTCTGTCCAAAACCTAGTTTTCCTCATCCAAGTAGTTGATTTCCCCATAGGCTTGAGTCCGAGGACTATGCAATGCCTTGGTTCTGTCCAAGACCTAGTTTTCCTCATCCAAGTAGTTGGTTTCCCCATAGGCTTGAGTCCGAGGACTATGCAATGCCTTGGTTCTGCCCAAAACCTAGTTTTCCTCATCCAAGGTAGTTGGTTTCCCCATAGGCTTGAGTCCGAGGACTATGCAATGCCTTGGTTCTGTCCAAAACCTAGTTTTTCTCATCCAGGTAGTTGGTTTCCCCAAGGCTTGTTAGTCGGCTGTGGACCCATCTTGCATCATGCCTTGCGTTCTGTCACCAAAACCTAGTTTATCCTTCATGTCCACAGTAGTCTGGCTTTCCCATAGGCTTGAGATCCGAGGACTTATGTCTATATTCGGCCTTGGATTCTGTCCAAACCTAGTTTTCCTCATCCAAAGTAGTTGGTTCTCCCAAAGGCTTGAGTCCGAGGACTATAACATGCCTTGGTTCTGTCCAAACAACCCAGTTTTTCTCATGCCAAGTAGTTGGTTTTCCCCATAGGCTTGAGTCCGAGGACTATGTCAATGCCATTGGTTTGTCCAAAACTAGTTTTCCTCATCCAAGTAGTTTGGTTTTTTCCCCATAGGCTTGAGTTCCGTGGACATGCAATGCTGGTTCTGTCCAAAACCTAGTTTTTCTCATTCAAGTAGTTGGTTTCCCAATAGGCTTGAGTCCGAGGACCATGCAATGTCTTGGTTCTGTCCAAAACCTAGTTTTCCTCATCCAAGTAGTTGGTTTCCCCATAGGCTTGAGTCCGAGGACCATGCAATGCCTTGGTTCTGTCCAAAACCTAGTTTTCCTCATCCAAGTAGTTGGTTTCCCCATAGGCTTGAGTCCGAGGACCATGCAATGCCTTGGTTCTATCCAAAACCTAGTTTTCCTCATCTAAGTAGTTGGTTTCCCCATAGGCTTGAGTCCGAGGACCGTGCAATGCCTTGGTTCTGTCCAAAACCTAGTTTTCCTCATCCAAGTAGTTGGTTTCCCCATAGGCTTGAGTCCGAGGACCGTGCAATGCCTTGGTTCTGTCCAAAACCTAGTTTTCCTCATCCAAGTAGTTGGTTTCCCATAGGCTTGAGTCCGAGGACCATCCGCAAATGCCTTAGTTCTGTTCAAAAACCTAGTTTGTCCTCAATCCAAGTAGGTTGGTTTCCCCATAGGTTTGAGTCCGAGGACCATCCAATACCTTGGTTCTGTCCAAAACTCAGTTTTCTCATCCAAGTAGTTGGTTTCCCCATAGGCTTGAGTCCGAGAACCATACAATGCCTTGGTTCTGTCTAAAACTCAGTTTTCTCATCCAAGTAGTTGGTTTCCCCATAGGCTTGAGTCCGAGGACCATGCAATGCCTTGGTTCTGTCCAAAACTCAGTTTTC
>NW_022156221.1:0-1564 GCF_001633185.2 Quercus lobata
ACCGAGCTAAAATTCAAAAAATAAATGCAAAAAAATTTTAAAAATTAAAAAACATCATCCAGGCTTCATTTCAAGACGAAACGGGTCAGGAAAGGCCGAAAAATTGAGAACAAAAATAATTTCCTTCCTATCCGTTCGAACCCGACCCGGGCTAGAAAATTGAAAACATAAATGCAAAAAAATATTAAAAATTAAAAAACATCACAGACCGAAAAATCGAGAACAAAAACAATTTCCTTCCTATCCGTTCGAACCCGGCCCGAGTTCGAAAATTCTAAAATAAATGCAAAAAAATTTTAAAAATTAAAAAACATCATCCAGGCTTCATTTCAAGACGAAACGGTTCAGGACAGGCCGAAAAATTTAGAACAAAAATAATTTCCTTCCTATCCGTTCGAACCCGACCCAGGCTAGAAAATTCAAAAAATAAATGCAAAAAAATATTAAAAATTAAAAAACATCATCCAGGCTTAATTTGAAGACGAAACGGGTCAGCACAGACCGAAAAATCGAGAACAAGAAAAATTTCCTTCCTATCCGTTCGTACCCGACACGAGTTAGAAAATTCAAAAAATAAATTGAAAAAAAATTCTAAAAATTAAAAAATATCATCCAGGGTCCATTTCAAGACCATACAGGCCAAGATAGGCCGAAAAATAGAGAACAAAAATAATTTCCTTCCTATCCGTTCGAACCCGGCACGAGTTAGAAAATTCGAAAATAAATGCAAAAAAATTTTAAAAATTAAAAAATATCAACCAGGCTTAATTTCAAGACGAAACGGGTCAGCACAGACCGAAAAATCGAGAACAAAAAAAATTTCCTTCCTATCCGTTCGAACCCGACATGAGTTAGAAAATTCAAAAAATAAATTGAAAAAAAATTCTAAAAATTAAAAAACATCATCCAGGCTTCATTTCAAGACGAAACGGGTCAGGACAGGGCGAAAAATTGAGAACAAAAATAATTTCCTTCCTACCCGTTTAAACCCGGCCGGAGTTAGAAAATTCGAAAATACATGCAAAAAAATTTTAAAAATTAAAAAACATCATCCAGGCTTCATTTCAAGACAAAACGGGTCAGAACACACCGAAAAATTGAGAACAAAAATAATTTCCTTCCTGCCCGTTCGAACCCGGGCCGAGTTAGAAAATTCGAAAATAAATGCAAAAAAATTCTAAAAAATAAAAAATATCATCCGGGGTTCATTTCATGACCATACGGGCCAGGATAGGCCGAAAAATAGAGAACAAAAATAATTTCCTTCCTACCCGTTCGGATCTGGCCCGAGTTAGAAAATTCGAAAATAAATGCAAAAAAATTTTAAAAATTAAAAAACATCATCCAGGCTTCATTTCAAGACGAAACGGTTCAGGAAATACCGAAAAATTTATAACAAAAATAATTCCCTTCCTAACCGTTCGAACTCGGGCCGAGTTAGAAAATTCGAAAATAAATGCAAAAAAAATTCTAAAAATTAAAAAACATCATTCAGGCTTCATTACAAGACGAAACGGGTCAGGACAGGCCGAAAAATTGAGAACAAAAATAATTTCCTTCCTAT
>NW_022156222.1:0-1563 GCF_001633185.2 Quercus lobata
AGAAACGGGTCAGGACACGGCCGAAAAATAGGGAAAGCAAGAAAAAATTTCTTTCCTATCCGTTTGAAAACGCGACCCGAGTTAGAAGATTGAAAATAAATGCAAAAAAAATTCTGAAAATCTAAAGAAAACATCATCCAGGCTTTCATTTCAAGCACGAAAGGGTGAAGACAGGCCTAAAAACTTAGAGGAAGAAAGAAAAATTTTCTTCCTATCCGTGTCGACACCTGACCCGAGTTTAGAAAATTCAAAATAAATGCAAAAAAATCTCTAAAAATTAAAAAACTCATCCAGGCTTCAATCTCAGAAGAAACGGGTCAGGACACTGCTGAAAAAACAAGAGAAACATAAAAAATTTCGACCTATTCCTTAGAACCGACCCGAGTTAGAATTTAAAAAATAAATGCAAAAAAAATTTTTCTAAACAATTAAAACATCATCCAGGCTTCATTTCAAGACGAAACGGGTAGGACAGGCCGATAGGAACGAAAAAAAATTTCTTTAGTATCGTTTGAAACCGACCCGAGTTTTGAAGAATTCAGACAATAAATGCAAAAAATTTAAAACAACTAAAAAAAACCATCTTCAGGCTTCCTTTCAAGACGAAACAGGTAACGACAGCCAAAAAATAGAGAACAAAAATTCCTTCCTACTCCATCGAACCTCCGACGCCGAGTTAGAAAATACAAAAAAAAATGCAAAAAAAGTTTAAAAATTAAAAAAATCATCCAGGCTTCATTTCAAGACGAAACGGGTCAGGACAGGCCGAAAAATAAAGAACAAAAAAAATTTCTTTCCTATCCGTTTGAAACCGACCCGAGTTAGAAAATTGAAAAATAAATGCAAAAAAATTCTGAAAATTAAAAAACATCATCCAGGCTTCATTTCAAGACGAAACGGGTGAAGACAGGCCAAAAAATAGAGAAGAAAAAAATTTTCTTCCTATCCGTTCGAACCCGACTCGAGTTAGAAAATTCAAAAATAAATGCAAGAAAATTCTAAAAATTAAAAAACATCATCCAGGCTTCATTTCAAGATAAAACAGGTCATGACAGGCTAAAAAATAGAGAAGAAAAAAAATTTCATTCCTATCCGATCGAACCCGACCCGAGTTAGAAAATTCAAAAATAAACGCAAAAAAATTTTAAAAATTAAAAAACATCAATCAGGCTTCATTTCAAGAAGAAACAGGTCAGGACAGGCCGAAAAATAGGGAAGAAAAAAAATTTTCTTCCTTCCATCCATTCCGAACCGACCCGAGTTAGAAAATTCAAAAATAAATGCAAAAAAATTCTGAAAATTAAAAAACATCATCCAGGCTTCATTTCAAGACGAAACGGGTGAAGACAGGCCAAAAAATAGAGAAGAAAAAAAATTTTCTTCCTATCCGTTCGAACCCGACCCGAGTTACAGAATTCAAAAATATATGCAAAAAAATTCTAAAAATTACAAAAACATCACCAGGCTTCATTTCAAGAAGAAACGGGTCAGGACTTGCTGAAAAAAAGAGAACAAAAAAAATTTCCGTCCTATCCATTAGAACCCGACCCGAGTTAGAAAATT
>NW_022156223.1:0-1560 GCF_001633185.2 Quercus lobata
GGACCCTGGGGCATTTTCGTACAAATTCGATACGAATTTTTTTTTATTTTTTTTTTTTTTTTTATGAATATTGCATTTCTTTCCCGTACCTGTTAATGTACTACCCACAAGTTGACATGCACACACGCCGACATTTGATTCAAGTCAAAATTTATGACCAGTCGGACCCTGGGGCATTTTCGTACAAAATCGATACGAATTTTTTTCTTTTTTCTTTTCTGAAGAAAATTGCATTTCTTTCCTGGACCTGTTAAGGTACTATCTGCAAGTTGTCATGCACACATGCCGACATTTGATTCAAGTCAAAATTCACACATGCCAAAATTTGATTCAAGTCAAAATTCATGACCAGTCGGACCCTGGGGCATTTTCGTACAAAATCGATACGAATTTTTTTTATTTTTTTTCCTGAAGAATATTGCATTTCTTTCCTGGACCTGTTAAGGTACTATCTGCAAGTTGTCATGCACACATGCCGACATTTGATTCAAGTCAAAATTCACATGCCGACATTTGATTCAAGTCAAAATTCATGACCAGTCGGACCCTGGGGCATTTTCGTACAAAATCGATACGAATTTTTTTTATTTTTTTTATTTTTTATTTTTTATGAATATTGCATTTCTTTCCCGTACCTGTTAATGTACTACCCGCAAGTTGACATGCACAAACGCCGACATTTGATTCAAGTCAAAATTCATGACCAGTCGGACCCTGGGGCATTTTCGTACAAAATCGATACGAATTTTTTTTTTCTTTTCTTTTCTGAAGAATATTGCATTTCTTTCTTGGACCTGTTAAGGTACTATCTGCAAGTTGTCATGCACACATGCCGACATTTGATTCAAGTCAAAATTCATGACCAGTCGGACCCTGGGGCATTTTCGTACAAATTCGATACGAATTTTTTTTTATTTTTATTTTTATTTTTTTTTATGAATATTGCATTTCTTTCCCGTACCTGTTAATGTACTACCCGCAAGTTGACATGCACACACGCCGACATTTGATTCAAGTCAAAATTCATGACCAGTCGGACCCTGGGGCATTTTCGTACAAAATTGATACGAGTTTTTTTTTTTTTTTTTTTTTTTTTTTCTGAAGAATTTTGCATCTTTCCTTGGAACATAGTTTAATTCTATACAATGGACGTCTCTGAAAGTTGGTTCTTGAATGGCACACAAGCTAAAATTTGATTCAAGTTTCAAAAATTCGATGACCATCGGGGGATCCCGTAGTGGCTATTTTCGTAACTAAAATATCGGATGCCTGATTGTTTTTTTTTTTTTTTTCCTCTCTTCAAAATTTTTTTTTTTTTTTTTTTTTTTCTTTAAGAATATTGGGTTTCTTTACCTTGACCGTGTTAAAGGGAATGGTACCTATCTGCAAGTTGTTGTTTTTGCAAGCATGTTACAGACATTATGATCTCAAAGTCAAAAACTCTTCATGCCTGGAACTTTGATATCAATGTCATCAATTTCATGGAACGCATCGAGAACCCTGTGGGCATTTTCGATACATACAAAAATCGATTATCATAGTTTTTTTTTTTTTTTTTTT
>NW_022156224.1:0-1559 GCF_001633185.2 Quercus lobata
CGGGATGATATAGGTGAAAAAAGTGAAATCAAAATTTTAGTCCAGAATTACGTTCATACTCGACCTGGGCAAGAAAATTCCGAAAAAAATAGTAAAAAAATTCAAAAAATTATAAAACTTCTTCCCTGCAGTATTTTTAGCCAAAACGGGATGATATAGATAAAAAAGTGAAAACAAAATTTTAGTCCCGATTTCCGTTCATACTCGGCTCGGGAAAGAAAATTCCGAAAAAAATAGTAAAAAAATTCAAAAAATTATAAAACCTCTGCCCGGGATTATTTTTAGCCAAAACGGGATGATATAGGCAAAAAAAATGGAAACAAAATTTTAGTCCCGAATTCCGTTCATACACGATCCGAGAAAGAAAATTCCGAAAAAAACAGTAAAAAAATTCAAAAAATCATAAAAGCTCTTCCCGGCATTATTTTTAGTCAAAACGGGATGATATAGGCCGAAAAAGTGAAATCAAAATTTTAGTCCCGAATTAC
Source organism: Quercus lobata (assembly GCF_001633185.2). Lineage (NCBI taxonomy): Eukaryota > Viridiplantae > Streptophyta > Magnoliopsida > Fagales > Fagaceae > Quercus > Quercus lobata. The sequence goes on from NW_022156224.1 coordinate 489, forward strand.
GTTCATACTTGACCCGGGCAAGAAAATTCCAAAAAAATAGTAAAAAAATTCAAAAAATTATAAAACCTATTCCCGGCGTTATTTTTAGCCAAAACGGGGTGATATAGGTGAAAAAAGTGAAATCAAAATTTTTGTCCCGAATTCCGTTCATACTCGACCCGGGAAAGAAAATTCCGAAAAAAATAGTAAAATATGTCAAAAAATTATAAAACCTCTTCCCAGCATTATTTTTAGCCAAAACGGGATGATATATGGTCCGAAAGAATGAAATCAAAATTTTGGCCCCGATTCCGTTCGACTCGAACGGGAAAGAAAATTCCTAAAATTGTAGAAAAAAAATAAAAAATTATAAAACCTATCCGGCATTATTATAGCCCAACGGATGATTAAGGTGAAAAAAGTGAAATCAAAATGGTCCCGATTCGTTCATATCCGAGCCCGGGAAAAAAAAATTCCGAAAAATAGCTAAAAATGTCAAAAAATATAAATCCATTCCCGGCATATTTTTATCCAAAACGGGATGATATAGGCCGAAAAAGTTGAAATCAAAATTTTAGTCCGAATTACCGTTCATGTGACTCGACCCGGCAAAGAAAAGTCCGAAAAAAAATAGTAATATAAAAATCAAAGAAAATATAAAACTTCTTCCTGGCATTATTTTGCCAAAACGGGATGAATAGGCCAAAAAAGTGAAAACTAAATTTATCCATTCCGTCATACTTCGACCCGGAAAGAAAAAAATTCCGAGAAAAAATAGTAAAAAATGGTCAAAAAATTATAAATACCTTCCCCGGATATTAGCCCAAAAGGGGATGATATAGGCCCCGAAAACAGTGCAAATCAAATTTTAGTCGCCATTACGTTCATACTTGGAACCGCAAGAAAATTCCGAAAAAAATAGTAAAAAATTCAAAAAATATAAAACTTCTTCCCGACATTATTTCTAGCCAAAACGGGATGATATAGGCGAAAAAAGAGAAAACAAAATTTTAGTCCCAAATTCCGTTCATACTCGACCCGGGCAAGAAATTCCGAAAAAAATATTTAAAAAATTCAAAAAATTATAAAACC
>NW_022156225.1:0-1557 GCF_001633185.2 Quercus lobata
TTTTTTTTTTTTTTTTTTAAATGAATACTTATTTGGGACATCTCAAAAATAAATATATAAAAAAAATTTAAATCTATGACATTCTTTTTGTAATAATAGCTCTTTATTATTATATTAAAATTTCAAATCTTTTATTGGACTGCTTGAAAGAGCTAAATGAAACCCATAATTTAATGGGTAATTTGTTATGAAAGCAATTATTTACATTTTTTTTTTCAACACAGATTCATTACTAAAGATCTTAGAAGCTAGAAGACTGGTTTAACATTTACAAGATTTGGAAACTGTTATGTCAGCGGGCAAGGAAGCACACAACCAACGTTGATACTGTATCTGCTACTTTGTCCCAAAACGACATTTCCTTCCATTCTTTCTGGTCGATTTATCCTCGGCCTTAACCATTAATATATACACAGTTTTGACCTATTATGCCATTTTTTTTTTTTTTTTTGTCTGTTTAGCTATTCATTAAATCAAAATCCTAATTGTAATTCTAAACACCACCAAGAAGCCCAAGTTAGTTTCTTTCTTTCTTTTTTTAATTTTTAGACTAAAATGGTAAAAGTTTAGATAAATTGACGTTTTTGTTTTTAAATTTTTTTTTTTGGTCGATTTTGTCATTAAAGTTCGCATTTGTTATAAATATGATCTTTACATTCATTGCCTTTAAAGAATTTTCCATCAAGGCCACAAAAACAATGTTGTTTACAGTTTTGCTTTTTTAAATAAAATTTCTTTCAATTTTTTTTCTTTTAACTTTACTATATAAGAGTTGGATTCATGGCACAATCACGTGATTTGAGTATTTTTTACCACCAACTAAATAGTCAAAATACCGCAAAATTCATATAGCTCAACTAACATCTTTTAATTTTTTTAACGAAAACATTTAAAATTCAAAACCTTCTCCACCCAACTATTCAACAAAAAAAAAATCCTTATACTGTTAACCCAAAAAAATTAAATTAAAGAAAAGAAAAGAAAAGAAAAGAAAAAAAAAAGAGCCATGATTTTGGCCGCACACCTTAACCAGCTGCTGGTATTGAATTTGTATTAAAAATATCCCGAAGAGTTAATAGAAAAATCCAAACCAATTGCAATAAAAGGAAGATATTTTTAAAATAGAAGAGAGAGAGTTGTGAGTATTAGGCTCACGATGTTTATGAATATGTATATTGCTATGATAGAGATCTCAACCAATATTAAAAGTATCTGATAGAGATCAATTCCACGAGAGTTACGACCTATAAAAGCAAAAACAAAGAAATGCACTTAGAATACTTACAAATGATCAGGTGCGAAACCAAAAAATAAATATACAATAAAATTAAATAGCGTGAGGATCATAGCGATATCTAAGCTTCTTACTAGGGTTGTTGACGGTTCAATCAATTTAAAACAGCTTTTTGGCATATAGTACTTTTATTTACTTTTTACAACTTATACATTAGGAGTTGTGATTTTAATTCATTGGTGTGGCTACTCTTAATGCATTGTTAGAAATGTTTCTTATAACATAGTTAATATTTTTACTTTACGATTTTAATGTAGTATTGT
>NW_022156226.1:0-1556 GCF_001633185.2 Quercus lobata
CCCGAATTCGGTTTATACTAGACCCGAGAAACAAAATTCAGAAAAAAATTGTAAAAAAATTCAAAAATTATAAAACCTCTTCCCGGTATTATTTTTAGCCAAAACGGGACGAGATAGGCCGAAAAAGAGAAAACAAAATTTTAGTCCCGAATTCCGTTCATACTAGACCCGGGAAACAAAATTCAGAAAAAAATTGAAAAAAAATACAAAAAATTATAAAACCTCTTCCCGGCATTATTTTTAGCCAAAACGGGACGAGATAGGCCGAAAAAGAGAAAACAAAATTTTAGTCCCGAATTCTGTTCATACACGACCCGAGCAAGAAAATTCAGAAAAAAATAGTCAAAAAATTCAAAAATATTTAAAACCTCTTCAGCATTTTTTTAGTAAAAAACGGATGAGGTTGGGCCGAAAAAGTGTGGTACAAATTTTAAGTCCGATCCCGTTCATACTCGAACCGGCAAGAAAATTTTCAAAAAAAAATATTAAAAATTCAAAACAATTAATAAAAACCCATCTTCCGCGGATTATTTTTTGAGCAAACGGGACGAAGATAGGCCGAAAAAGAGAAAACAAATTTAAGTCCCGATCCCCGTTCATACAGCGGGCAAGAAAATCCCGATAAAAAATAGTAAAAAAAATTTCAAAAAATTTATAAAACTCTTCCGCATTATTTTAGCCAAACGGGATGAGTAAGGCCCGGAAAAAGAGAAAATCAAAATTTTAGCCCCGAATTCCGTTCATACTCGACCCGGGCAAGAAAATTCCGAAAAAAATAGTAAAAAAATTCAAAAAATTATAAAACCTCTTCCCGGCTATATTATTAGCCAAAACGGGATCAGATAGGCCGAAAAAGTGAAATCAAAATTTTAGTCCCGAATTCCGTTCATACTCGACCCGGGAAAAAAAATTCCGAAAAAAATAGTAAAAAAATTCAGAGAATAATTATAAACCCATCTCAGAAAGAGCATTATTTTTTAGCAAAAACGGGATGAGATAGCCGAAAAAGAGAAAAAAAAAAATTAGTCCCGAATTCCGTTCATACTCGACCCCGGGAAAAAAATTTTCCAAAAAACATTTTGTAAAAATTTTGTGAAAAATTGTAAAACTTTATTTCCGCATTTCTTTTTAGCAAAAACGGGATGGAAATATGCCAAAAAAAGCGAAAACAAAAATTTAGTCCCAATCCGTTCATTGTCGACCGGCAAGAAAATTTCCGAAAAAAATATAATAAATTCAAAAAATCTATAAAACTTTTCCCGGCATTTATTGCCAAACGGGATGAGATGGCCAAAAGTGAAATCAAAAAAATTTCAGGTCCGGAATTCCGTTCATGCTCGACCCGGCCAAGGAAAATTCCGAAAAAAAAATAGTAAAAAAAATTTCAAAAAATTAATAAATAACCAAACTTCTCGGCAATAAGTTCTAGCCAAAACGGGGATGACTAGGTCGAAAAGTGAAATCAAATTTTAGTCCGAATTCCGTCATACTCTACCCGGCGGCAAAGAAACTTCCAAAAAAAATAATAAAAATTCAAAAAATTTGAAAACCTCTTC
>NW_022156227.1:0-1553 GCF_001633185.2 Quercus lobata
TTTTTAATTTTTAAAATTTTTTTGCATTAAGTTTTGAATTTTCTAACTCGGGTCGAGTTCGAACGGATAAGAATGAAATTTTTTTTCTTCTCTATTTTTTGGTCTGTCCTGACCCGTTCGTCTTGAAATGAAGCCTGGATGAATTTTTTTAATTTTTAAAATTTTTTTGCATTTAGTTTTGAATTTTCTAACTTGGGTCGAGTTCGAATGGATAGGAAGGAAATTATTTTTGTTCCCTATTTTTTGGCCTGTTCTGACCCGTTTCGTCCTGAAATGAAGCCTGGATGATGTTTTTTTAATTTTTAAATTTTTTTACCTTCATTTTCTGAATTTTGTAACTCGAGACGGGTCAAACGGATAGCAATGAAAATTTTTTTTGTTCTCTATTTCGGTCCTCTGCCCCGTTTCCTCTTGAATGAAGCCCTGGATGATAATTTTTTAATTTTTATAATTTTTTTGCTTTATTTTTGGGAATTTTGTAACTCGGGTCGGGTTCGACGGATAGGAATGAAAATTTTTTCCTTCTCTATTTTTGGCTTGTCCTGACGCCGTTTCTTCAATGAAATGAAGCCTGAAGATGATGTTTTTAATTTTTAAAATTTTTTTACCTTCATTTTTGAATTTTGTAACTCGAGACGGGTTCAAACGGATAGGAATGAAATTTTTTTTGTTCTCTATTTTTTGGCCTGTCCTGGCCCGTTTCATCTTGAAATGAAGCCTGGATGATGTTTTTTAATTTTTAAAATTTTTTTGCATTCATTTTTAAATTTTGTAACTCGGGTCGGGTTCGAACGGATAGGAATGAAAATTATTTTTCTTCTCTATTTTTTGGCTTGTCCTGACCCGTTTCGTCATGAAATGAAGATTGGATGATGTTTTTTAGTTTTTAAAATTTTTCAGCCTAAATTTTTGAATTTTGTAACTCGGGACGTGTTCAAACGGATAGGAATGAAATTTTTTTTGTTCTCTATTTTTCGGCCTGCCCTGACCCGTTTCGTCTTTGAAATGAAGTCTGGATGATGTTTTTATTTTTAAAATTTTTTTACCTTCATTTTTGAACTTTTTGTAAGCTCGAAGACGGGTTCAAACGGAAGGATGAACTTTTTTTGTGTCTCTATTTTTCGGCTGTCCTGGCCATTTCATCTTGAAAATGAAGCCTGGATATGTTTTTTAATTTTTAATAATTTTTTTTGCTTTTATTTTGAATTTTGTAACTCGGGTCGGGTTCGAACGAATAGGAATGAAAATTTTTTTCTTCTCTATTTTTTGGCTTGTCCTGACCCGTTTCGTCATGAAATGAAGCCTGGATGATGTTTTTTAATTTTTAAAATTTTTCAGCCTAAATTTTTGAATTTTGTAACTCGGGACGGGTTCAATCGGATAGGAATGAAATTTTTTTTGTTCTCTATTTTTCGACCTGCCCTGACCCGTTTCGTCTTGAAATGAAGCCTGGCTGATGTTTTTTAATTTTTAAAATTTTTTTGCTTTTATTTTTGAATTTTTTAACTCGGGACGGGTTCGAACGGATAGGAATGAAATTTTTTTTCTTCTCT
>NW_022156228.1:0-1551 GCF_001633185.2 Quercus lobata
CTCATCCAAGTAGTTGGTTTCCCCATAGGCTTGAGTCCGTGGACCATGCAATGCCTTGGTTCTGTCCAATACCTAGTTTTCCCCATCCAGGCAGTTGGTTTCCCCATAGGCTTGAGTCCGAGGACGATGCAATGCCCTGGTTCTGTCAAAAACCTAGTTTTCCTCATCCAAGTAGTTGGTTTCACGCACGCGAGAGCGAGAGCGCGAGAGAGCGTAAATGACACATGCCCTCGTTCTGTCCAGCAGTATAGAAAAAGCCTAGTTTTCCTCAATCCCAGTAGTTTTTCCATTAGCTTGAGTCCGAGGACTATGCAATGCCCTGGTTCTGTCCAAAGCCTAGTTTTCCTCATCCAAGTAGTTGGTTTCCCCATAGGATTGAGTCCGAGGACTATGCAATACCCTAGTTCTGTCCAAAACTTAGTTTTCCTCATCCAGGTAGTTGGTTTCCCCATAGGCTTGAGTCCGAGGACTATGCAATGCCCTAATTCTGTCCAAAACTTAGTTTTCCTCATCCAAGTAGTTGGTTTCCCCATAGGCTTGATCCGTGGACCATGCAATAGCCGGCCGGAATTACTGTACAAATCCATAGTCCAGTATCCACACTCAATTCCAAGTAGCTTGGTTTCCCCTATACGGCTTGAGTCGCAAGCTGGACAAAATCGACAATTACGCTACTGGTTCCTATCCAACACCCTTATATTACGCTCCACCCAGCTAGTTACGTGGTGGGACTATGTACTCCCATTTAGGCTTGAGTCCGTGGACCAGGGGAGCAATGCCTGGTTCTGTCCAAAACCTAGTTTTCCATCATTACCATGTGTATTCGGTTTCCCATAGGCTTGAGTCGTGGAGGTCTAAATGTCAAGTCGTCCGTGCGTGGCTGTCCAAACCTCAAAGTTTATTCACTCATACAGTCAAGATTGGCATTATCCCATAGGCTTGAGTCCGTGGACCATGCAATGCCTGGTTCTGTCCAAAAACCATTTTCTCAATCCAAGAGTGGACTTTTCCCCCATAAGGCTGATCCGAGACTACAATGCCGGACTTCTCTGTCCAAAAAGATCCTATGTCTTGTTCACTCCAGCACAATGTTAGGTTTCCACCATCATAAGTGACTTTGAATACTGAGGACTATGGCAAGAGAAGCTTTTTTCAAAGGCCCCCCCAGCCTCTGAACACTAGTTTAATTTATCTGTCTCAAAACTTAGTTTTCCCTTCAATAACCAGGATTGCATGGTTTCCTACCCCCATAGGCTTGAGTCTGTGGACCATGCAATGCCTTGGTTCTGTCCAAAACCTAGTTTTCCTCATCCAAGTAGTTGGTTTCCCCATAGGCTTGAGTCCGAGGACCATGCAATGCCTTGGTTCTGTTCAAAACCTAGTTTTCCTCATCCAGGTAGTTGGTTTTCCCATAGGCTTGAGTCCGTAGACCATGCAATGCCTTGGTTCTGTCCAAAACCTAGTTTTCCTCATCCAAGTAGTTGGTTTCCCATAGGCTTGAGTCCGAGGACTATGCAATGCCCTGGTTCTGTCCAAAACCTAGTTTTCCTC
>NW_022156229.1:0-1550 GCF_001633185.2 Quercus lobata
AAGTTGTTTTATTTGAACAAAACCATAGGAATATATGAAAATGTGACGTGAAAGTTTTTTTTTTTTTTTTTTTAAGATAAGATAATGATATGGAAAGGATAATGATAACAAAGTAAGGAAACCAAATACAGGAAAGCAAATATTAAATGACAACTCATAAAAGCAAACATAATAGAGAGAATTCAATGTGCATGGGGCGTTCTAAATAGAGGTCATAAAAGATACTTACATTTTTTTTGCTAACTACACTTCAAGTCCAAAGTCCAAATAGTTCGTTGGAGATGGAGGACAAAACACACAAAAATATTGAAGATCAACACCTTAGTGCAAGTTCCTTGAAGTTATACCAAAATCTTGAAAGTAAACACCCCAGTGCATGTTCCTTGAAGTTTAAATACCAAAATCATAAAGATAGGCACCCTAGTGCTCATTCCTTGAAGAAATATGTGAAAGAAATTAATGGTGAGGTTGAAATATAAGGGCTATTTTACACAAATATTTGATTTGTTTCTAGAAAATAAGAAGTTGTTCATGAATTAGAAAATCAAAATAGAAAAGACCAAAGTATATTGACACACACATACCGTTGAGCAGGAGCAAATTTGAGTAGAGCAAATAGAAAAAATAATGATAATGGTGAAAAGAAGATTAACAGAATTGAGAGAATTTGAGAACTGAAGAAAAAGTAATTTGAGTTTGAAAATCAACGTGAGTGTATCAAGAGTGTGGTCCTATTTTGTAGATAATGTTTTACGTGGGAGTTTTCATTTAGAAAAATGATCCAACCAAATACAGGAAATTTAGAAAAATGATCCAACCAAATTGTGGTGATACGGTTAGTAATTTGAAAACCAACAGGAGAATAGTAGTGTCTAAATTTATGGGATATGGATGAAAGGTTATAATGATAGTTTTATTTATTTATCTATTTTTTGATAGGAATGATAGTTTTATTGTATAAAAAATAAAGAAGAAGAATGATTTGAAAAAAAAAACGTGGAGGGAGTATGAGTAAGGAACTTGAATTCAAAGAGAAAAAAAAAAAGGAAAAAAAAAAAAAAAGAGATACGAAAAAAGAGTGAAAAAAAAAAAAAAACCACTAGGGGAATTGTTAGACATGGTTTTAAAAAAATGAATAGTTAACCGACAAAAAAAAAAAAAATTTTTATATTAAGGGTAACTTAATAACAGGTAGAATAACTCTTTTTTTTTTTTCATTAGGTTTTCTAATTTAATTTTTAAAAAGAAGTTAAGAAAATAGTTTAAATAAATTGTAATATATATCTATTTAGTTTTTTTTGGATAAACTTGAGGATGTTTAAAAAAAATTTTTTGATTTGAAGATAACTTTTTTTAAAAGGAAAAAAATAATAACAAAGGTATAGTTGCTTTAAAGAAGTGGGTTAGTGGGAGAGTGATCTTATTTTGTAGCAAATGTTTTAGGTGAGAGTTAAAGATATATTTTTACTTTGTTATCCTCAAGTTTTGGTCCTACTTAAACATAGGCTGTAGAGGTATTTTGAAACACACAAAAATCCAGTCCAAACAGG
>NW_022156230.1:0-1549 GCF_001633185.2 Quercus lobata
TTTTCGGCCTGTCCTGACCCGTTTCTTCTTGAAATGAAGCCTGGATGATGTTTTTTAATTTTTAAAATTTTTTTCCTTTTATTTTTGAATTTTCTAACTCGGGTCGGGTGCGAACGGATTGGAATGAATTTTTTTTTGTTCTGTATTTTTCGGCCTGTCCTGACCTGTTTCTTCTTGAAATGTAGCCCGGATGATGTGTTTTAATTTTTAGAAGTTTTTGCATTTATTTTTGAATTTTCTAACTCGGGTCTGGTTCGAACGGATAGGAAGAAAAAATTTTTTTTTTCTCTATTTTTCGGCTTCTCCTGACCCGTTTCTTCTTGAAATGAAGCCTGGATGATGTTTTTTAATTTTTAAAATTTTTATGCGTTTATTTTTTGAATTTTCTAACTCGGGTCGGGTTCGATCGGATAGGAATGAAATTTTTTTTGTTATCTATTTTTCGATCTGTCCTGAACCGTTTCATCTAGAAATGAAGCCTGGATGATGTTTTTTAATTTTTAAAATTTTTTTGCGTTTATTTTTTAATTTTCTATCTCGGGTCGGGTTTGAAAGGATAGGAATGAAATTTTTTTTCATGCTCTATTTTTCTGCTGTCCTGACCCGTTTCGTCTGAAGAAGCTGGATGATCTTTTTAATTTTTTAAAATTTTTTTGCTTTTATTTTTGAATTTTCTACTCGGGTCGGGGTTCGGACGGATCGAAGAAATTTTTTTTGTCTGTATTTTTGGCCCTGTCCTGACCTGTTCTTCTTGAAATGTAAGCCTGGAGATGTGTTTAATTTTTTAGAATTTTTTGCATTTATTTTTGAATTTTTCTAACTCGGGTCGGGTTCGAACGGATAGAATGAAATTTTTTTCGTTCTCTAATTTTTTCGGCCTGTCCTGACCCGTTTCGTCTTGAAATGAAACCTGGATGTGTTTTTTGAATTTTTAGAATTTTTTTGCGTTTAATTTTTGAATTTCCTAACTCGGGGTGGGTTTCGACGGATCGGAAAGAATTCTTTTTATCTCTAGTTTCGGCCTGTCTTCCCCGTGTTCGTCTTGAAATTGAAACCTGTGAATGTTTTTTGATTTTTAGAATTTTTGCGTTTATTTTGAATTTTCTAACTCGGGTCGGTTCGAACGGATAGGAATGAATTTTTTTCGTTCTCTGATTTTTCGCCCTGTCCTGACCCGTTTCGGTCTGAAAATGAAGCCTGGATGATGTTTTTTAATTTTTAAAATTTTTTACCTTTTATTTTTGAATTTTCTAACTCGGGTCGGGTGCGACCGGATTGGAATGAATTTTTTTTTGTTCTGTATTTTTCGGCCTGTCCTGACCTGTTTCTTCTTGAAATGTAGCCCGGATGATGTGTTTTAATTCTTAGAAGTTTTTGCATTTATTTTTGAATTTTCTAACTCGGGTCTGGTTCGAACGGATAGGAAGAAAATTTTTTTTCTTCTCTATTTTTCGGCTTGTCCTGACCCGTTTCTTCTTGAAATGAAGCCTGGATGATGTTTTTTAATTTTTAAAATTTTTATGCGTTTATTTTTTGAATTTTCTAACTC
>NW_022156231.1:0-1546 GCF_001633185.2 Quercus lobata
GAGTCCGAGGACCATGCAATACCTTGGTTCTGTCCAAAACGTAGGTTTTCTTTAAGTAGTTGGTTTCCCCATAGGTTTGAGTCCGAGGACCTTGCAATACCTTGGTTCTGTCCAAAACTTGGATTTTCTTTAAGTAGCTGGTTTCCCCATAGGTTTGAGTCCGAGGACCACGCAATACCTTGGTTCTGTCCAAAATTTGAATTTTTCTTTAAGTAGTTGGTTTCCCCATAGTTTGAGTCCGAGGACCATGCAATACCTTGGTTCTGTCCAAAACTTAGAATCTTCTTTAAGTAGTTTGGTTTCCCCATAGGTTTGAGTCCGAGGACCATACAATACCTTGGTTCTGTCCAAAACTTAGTTTTCTCATCCAAGTAGTTGGTTTCCCCATAGGATTGAGTCTGAGGACCATCCAATACCTTGGTTCTGCCCAAAACTTAGTTTTCTCATCTGAGTAGTTGGTTTCCACATAGGTTAGAGTCCGAGGACCATACAATACCTTGGTTCTATCCAAAACTTAGTTTTATCATCCAAGTAGTTGGTTTCCCCATAGGTTTAAGTCCGAGGACCATACAATACCTTGGTTCTGTCAAAAACTCAGTTTTCTCATCCAAGTAGTTTGTTTCCCCATAGGTTTGAGTCCGAGGACCATACAATACCTTGGTTCTATCCAAAACTTAGTTTTCTCATCCAAGTAGTTGGTTTCCCCACAGGTTTAAGTCCGAGGACCATACAATACCTTGGTTCTGTCCAAAACTCAGTTTTCTCATCCAAGTAGTTCGTTTCCTCAGAGGTTTGAGTCCGAGGACCATACAATACCTTGGTTCTGTCCAAAACTCAGTTTTCTCATCCAAGTGGTTGGTTTCCCCATAGGTTTGAGTCCGAGGACCATTAACAATGCCTGTCGTTCTGTCTAGAACTCAGTTTTCTCTTCCAAAGTAGTTTGTTTCCCCCAAAGGTGAGTCCGAAGACCATACAATACTTGGTTCTGTCCCAAAACTCAGTTTTCTCATCCAATAGTAGTTCGTTCCCTCAGCTTTTTGGTCCGAGGACCATACAATACCTTGGTGTCTGTCTAGAACTCATATTTCTCATCAAGTAGTTGGTTTCCCCCATAAGGTTTGAGTCCGAGGACCACAATATTTTGAACAATTCGCCAAAACTCAGTTCTCATTCCAAGTGGTTGGGTTTCCCATAGGTTTGAGTCCGAGGACATGACAATTACCTTGGTTTCTGTCGAGACTCGAGTTTTCCATCCAAGTGGTGGTTCCGCATAGTTTGAGTCCGTAGCCATACAATACCTGTGGTTCTTGTCCAGAATCTCAAGTTCCTCTTCCAAGTTGTGGTCCCCATTTAAAAAAGGTTTGAAGTCCGAGGCCATACAATGCCTTTCGTTCTGTCTGTCGTAGAAAACTCAGTTTTCCTCAATCCAAGTGGTGGTTTCCCCATAGGTTTGAGTCCGAGGCATACAAACTGGTTCTGTCTCAGAACTCATATTGTCTATCCAAGTAGTTTGTTTCCCCATAGGTGAGTCCGAGAGCCATACAAT
>NW_022156232.1:0-1543 GCF_001633185.2 Quercus lobata
GCTTCCCGACATAATTTTTAGCCAAAACGGGATGATATAGGCCGAAAAAGAGAAAACAAAATTTTAGTCCCGAATTCCGTTCAAAATCGACTCGGGCTAGAAAATTCCGAAAAAAATAGTAAAAAAATTCAAAAAACTATAAAATCGCTTCCCGGCATAATTTCTAGCCAAAACGGGATGAGATAGGCCAAAAAAGAGAAAACAAAATTTTAGTCCCGAATTCCGTTCGTACTCGACCCGGGCAAGAAAATTCCGAAAAAAATAGTAAAAAAATTCAAAAAATAAAAAAAACCGCTTCCCGGCATAATTTTTAGCCTAAATAGGTCGATATAGGCCGAAAAAGAGAAAACAAAATTTTAGTCCCGAATTCCATTCATACTCGACTCGGGAAAGAAAATTCCGAAAAAAATAGAAAAAAAATTCAAAAAACTATAAAATTGCTTCCCGGCATAATTTCTAACCAAAACGGGATGAGATAGGCCGAAAAAGAGAAAACAAAATTTTAGTCCCGAATTCCGTTCATACTCGACCCGGGCAAGAAAATTCCGAAAAAAATAGTAAAAAAATTCAAATAAAAAAAACCGCTTCCCGCATAATTTTTAGACTAAATAGGTCGATATAGGCCGAAAAAGAGAAAACAAAATTTTAGTCCCGAATCCGTTCATACTTCGACTCGGGAAAGAAAATTCCCGAAACAAAATAGAAAAAAAATTCAAAAAACTATAAAATTGCTTCCCGGCAATAATCTCTAAGCCAAAAACGGGAATGAGATGGCGAAAAGAGATAAAAAAATTTAGTCCGCCGATTCCGTTCATACTCGACCGGGCAAGAAAATTCCGAAAAAAATAGTAAAAAAATTCAAAAAAATTATAAAACCACTTCCCGCATAAATCCTAGCCAAAACGGGATGGATAGCCGAAAAAGAGAAAACAAAATTTTAGTCCCGAAATCCGTTCATACTCGACGGGCGAGAAAATTCCGAAAGAAATAGTAATAAAATTCAATAAAATTAAAAAACCGCTTCCCGGCATAATTTCTAGCCAAAACGGGATGAGATAGTTCGAAAAAGAGAAAACAAAATTTTAGTCCCGAATTCCGTTCATACTCGACCCGGGCAAGAAAATTCCGAAAAAAATAGTAAAAAAATTCAAAAAATTATAAAACCGCTTCCCGGCATAATTTCTAGCCAAAACAGGATGAGATTGGCCGAAAAAGGGAAAACAAAATTTTAGTCCCGAATTCCGTTCATACTCGACCAGGGCGAGAAAATTCCGAAAAAAATAGTAAAAAAATTCAAAAAATTATAAAACCGCTTCCCGGCATAATTTTTAGCCAAAACAGGATGAGATTGGCCGAAAAAGAGAAAACAAAATTTTAGTCCCGAATTGCGTTCATATTCGAACCGGGCAAGAAAATTCCGAAAAAAATAGTAAAAAAATTCAAAAAAATATCAAAACCGCTTCCCAGCATAATTTTTAGCCAGAACGGGATGAGACAGGCCGAAAAAGAGAAAACAAAATTTTAGTCCCGAATTCCGTTCATA
>NW_022156233.1:0-1542 GCF_001633185.2 Quercus lobata
GTTCTGTCCAAAACTTGTAATTTCCTCTTTTGTATTGGTTTCCTCATATGGCTTGAGTCGCCGAGGACCATGAAGGCCTTGGTTTTTGTCCAAAATTATGAGCTTTCTTTTTTTGTACTTGGTTTCCCCATAGGCCTTGGAGTCGAGGACTGCAAGGCCTTTGGTTTTCTGTCCAAACTTAATGAGCTTTCTTTTTTGTACTTGGGTTTTCCCGCATAGGCTTGAGTCCGAAGGACATGCAAGGCCTTGGTTCAATGTCAAAACTTGTAATATTTTCTCTTTCTACTTGGTTTCCCCCATAAGAAGGCCTTGAGTCCGAGGACCATATCACAAGGGCTTGGTTTCTGTACAAAACTTATGAGCTTATCTTTTTGTACTGGTTAGATCCCATAAGGCTTGGTAGTCCGAGGACCATGCATAGGCCTTGGTTTGTCCAAAACTTATGAGCTTTCTTTTTTTGTACTTGGTTTCCCATAGGCTTGAGTCCTGGACTGCAGGAGGCCTTGGTTCTGTCCAAAAGTTATAAGATTTCTTTTTTGTACTTGGTTTCCCCATAGGCTTGAGTCCGAGGACCATGCAAGGCCTTGGTTCTGTCCAAAACTTATGAGCTTTCTTTTTTGTACTTGGTTTCCCCTTAGGCTTGAGTCCGAGGACCATGCAAGGCCTTGGTTCTGTCCAAAACTTATAAGATTTCTCTTTTGTACTTGGTTTCCCCATAGGCTTGAGTTCGAGGACCATGCAAGGCCTTCGTTCTGTCCAAAACTTATGAGCTTTCTTTTTTGTACTTGGTTTCCCCATAGGCTTGAGTCCGAGGGGGGAACCCATTGCCAAAAAGGGGGGCCCCCTTTTGGTTTTTCTTTGTCCAAACTTAAAAAGATTTCTTTTATGTACTTGGTTTCCCATAGGCTGAGTCCGAGGACATGCAAGGCCTTGGTTCTGTCAAAAACTTGTAAGATTTCTTTTTGATGTACTTGGTTCCCCATAGCTGAGTCCGTGGACCATGCAAGGCTTGGTCTGTCCAAACTTGTAAAGATTTCTTTTTATGTAACTTTGTTCCCATAGGCTTGAGTCCCGTGGACCATGCAAGGCCTTGTTCTGTCCAAAACTTATAAGATTTCTTTATTACTCTGGTTTCCCATAGGCTTGAAGTCCGTGGACCATAGCAAGGCCTTTGGTTCTGTCCAAACTTTAAAGGATTCCTCTTTAATAACTTGGTTTCCCCATAGGCTTGAGTCCGAGACCATGCAAGGCCTTGGTTCTGTCCAAAACTTATGATCTTTTGATGTACTTGGTTTCCCCATAGGCTTGAGTCCAAGGACCATGCAAGGTCTTGGTTCTGTCCAAAACTTATGATCTTTTTTTGTACTTGGTTTCCCCATAGGCTTGAGTCCGAGGACCATGCAAGGCCTTGGTTCTGTCCAAAACTTATGATCTTTTGATGTACTTGGTTTCCCCATAGGCTTGAGCCCGAGGACCATGCAAGGCCTTGGTTCTGTCCAAAACTTATGATCTTTTTTTGTACTTGGTTTCCCCATAGGCTTG
>NW_022156234.1:0-1541 GCF_001633185.2 Quercus lobata
TTCCGTTGATACACGACGCGGGCAAGAAAATTCCGAAAAAAATAGTAAAAAAATTCAAAAAATAAAAAAACCACTTCCCGGCATAATTTCTAGACAAAACGGGATGATTCAGGCCGAAAAAGAGAAAACAAAATTTTAGTCCCGAATTCCGTTCATACTCGACCTGGGAGAGAAAATTCCGAAAAAAATAGTAAAAAAATTCAAAAAATTATAGGGGATAATTTCTAGCCAACGGAATGGCTAGGCCGAAATGAGAAACAAAATTTAGGTCCCCGAATTCCGTTCATACTCGAAGCCCGGGCTAGAAAATTTCCGGAAAAAATAGTAACAAAATTCAAAAATATGACCCGCTTCCCGAACATATTTCTTTCCAAAACGGGATGAAGATAGGCCGACAAAGAGAACAAATTTGTGTGAGAATTCCTTTATACTCGACCCGGGCTAGAAAATTTCGATAAAAATAGTACAATTCAAAAATTATAAAACCGCTTCCCGCATTTTAGCCAAACGGGATGATAGCAGCGACAAAGAGAAACAATTTTAGTCCGAATTCCGTTCACACTCGACCGGCAAGAAAATTCCGGAGATTCAAAAAAAGACCGGCTTCCGGCATATTTCTTGAAAAACGGGATGAGATAGGCCGACCAAAGAGAAAACAAAATTTTAGTCACCCGAATTCCGTTCATACTCGACCCGGGCTAGAAAATTCCGAAAACAATAGTAAAAAAATTCAAAAAATTATGAAACCGCTTCCCGGCATAATTTCTAGCCAAAACGGGATGAGATAGGCCGAAAAAGAGAGAACAAAATTTTAGTCCCGAATTCCGTTCATACTCGACCCGGGCAAGAAAATTCCGAAAAAAATAGTAAAAAAATTCAAAAAATTATAAAACCGCTTCCCGGCATAATTTCTAGCCAAAACGGGATGAGATAGGCCGAAAAAGAGAAAACAAAAATTTAATCCCGAATTCCGTTCATACTCGACCCGGGCTAGAAAATTCCGAAAAAAATTGTAAAAAAAATCAAAAAATTATAAAAACCGCTTCCCGACATAATTTCTAGCCAAAACGGGATGATATAGGCCGAAAAAGAGAAAACAAAATTTTAGTCCCGAATTCCGTTCATACTCGTCCTGGGGATGAAAATTCCGAAAAAAAATAGTAAAAAAATTCAAAAAATTAAAAAACCGTTTCCCGGCATAATTTTTAGCCAAAACGGGATGATATAGGCCGAAAAAGAGAAAACAAAATTTTCGTCCTGAATTCTGTTCATACTCGACCCGGGCAAGAAAATTCTAAAAAAAATAGCAAAAGAATTCAAAAATTAATAAACCGCTTTCCGGCATTAATTTTAGCCAAAACGGGATGAGATAGGCCGAGAAAGGGAGAAAAATCTTTTAGTCCAGAATTCCGTTCGTACTCGGCCTGGGGAAGAAAATCCGAAAAAAATAGCAAAAATATTCAAAAAATTAAAAACCTCTTTCTGGCATTATTTTTGGTGAAAACGGGATGAGATTGGCCGAAAAAGAGAGAAAAAACTTT
>NW_022156235.1:0-1539 GCF_001633185.2 Quercus lobata
GTTTTCTTCTCTATTTTTTGGCTTGTCCTGCCCCGTTTTGTCTTGAAATGAAGCTTGGATGATGTTTTTTAATTCTTAAAATTTTTTTACCTTCATTTTTTAATTTTGTAACTCGAGACGGGTTCAAACGGATAGGAATGAAATTTTTTTTGTTCTCTATTTTTCGGTCTGTCCTGACCAGTTTCATCTTGAAATGAAGCCTGGATGATGTTTTTTAATTTTTAAAATGTTTTTGCATTTATTTTTTAATTTTGTAACTCGGGTCGGGTTCGAACGGATAGGAACGAAAATTTTTTTGTTCTCTATTTTTCGGCCTATCCTAACCCGTTTTATCTTGAAATGAAGCCTGGATGATGTTTTTTAATTTTTAAAATTTTTTTACCTTAATTTTTGAATTTTGTAACTCGAGACGGGTTCAAACGGATTGGAATGAAATTTTTTTTGTTCTCTATTTTTCGACCTATCTTGACCCATTTCATATTGAAATGAAGCCTGGATAATGTTTTTTAATTTTTAAAATTTTTTTGCATTTATTTTTGAATTTTTTAACTCGGGTCGAGTTCGAACGGATAGGAATGAGATTTTTTTTCTTCTCTATTTTTTGGCCTATCCTAACCCGTTTTATCTTGAAATGAACCCTGGATGACATTTTTTAATTTTTAAAATTTTTTTACCTTAATTTTTGAATTTTGTAACTCGAGACGGGTTCAAACGGATTGGAATGAAATTTTTTTTGTTCTCTATTTTCGGTCTGTCCTGACCCGTTTCATCTTGAATGAAGCCTGGATGATGTTTTTTAATTTTTTAAAATTTTTTTACCTTAATTTTGAATTTTGTAACTCGAGGACGGGTTCAAACGGATTGGAATGAAATTTTTTTTGTTCTCTATTTTCGGTCTGTCCTGCCCGTTTCTCTTGAAATGAAAGCCCTGGATGAATGTTTTTTAAATTTTTAAAATTTTTTTGCATTTATTTTTGAATTTTTTAACTCGGGTCGGGTTCGAACGGAAAGGAAAGATTTTTTTTTTGCTCTCTATTTGTGGCCTATCTTATCCGTTTCATTTTGAAATCAAGGGCCTGGATGATTTTTTTAATTTTAAAATTTTTTGCAATTATTTTTGAAATTTTTTAAACTCGGGTCGGGTTCGACCGGGATAGGAATGAAAATTTTTTTTGTATCTCTTTTTTTTTTTTCTGTCTTGATCCGTCTCCCTTGAAATCAAGCCAGATGATGTTTTTTATTTTTAAAATTTTTTTGCATTTATTTTTGAATTTTGTGACTCGGGCGGGTTCGGACGGATAGGAATGAAATTTTTTTCTTCATCTATTTTCGACTTATCCTGACCCGTTTCGTCTTGAAATGAAGCCTGGACGATGGTTATTTTTAATTTTAATTTAAAATATTTTTGCATTTATTTTTGAATTTTGTAACTCGGGTCAGGTTCGAACGGATAGGAATGAATTTTTTTTTCTTCTCTATTTTTCGGCCTATCCTGACCCGTTTCATCTTGAAATGAAGCCTGGATGATGTTTTTTAATT
>NW_022156236.1:0-1539 GCF_001633185.2 Quercus lobata
CCTGACCCGTTTCATCTTGAAATGAAGCCTGGATGATGTTTTTTAATTTTCAAAAATTTTTTTGCAGTTATTTTTGAATTTTGTAACTCGGGTCGGGTTCGAACGGATAGGAATGAAATTTTTTTTCTTCTCTATTTTTCGGCCTATCCTGACCCGTTTCATCTTGAAATGAAGCCTGGATGATGTTTTTTAATTTTCAAAAATTTTTTTGCAGTTATTTTTGAATTTTGTAACTCGGGTCGGGTTCGAACGGATAGGAATGAAATTTTTTTTCTTCTCTATTTTTCGGCCTATCCTGACCCGTTTCATCTTGAAATGAAGCCTGGATGATGTTTTTTAATTTTTAAAAAATTTTTTCCATTTATTTTTGAATTTTGTAACTCGGGTCGGGTTCAAGCGGACAGGAGGAAACTTTTTTTTGTTCTCTATTTTTAGGCCAACCTGAACCCGTTTTCTCCTGGATTGAAGCCTGGAATGATGTTTTTTTAAATTTTTAAATTTCTTTGCATTTATTTTTTTGAAAATTTTCTACTCGCTCGGATTCGAACGGATAGGAACGCAAATTTTTTTTTTTTTTCTCTATTTTTTCGGCCTTTCCCCCTGACCGCCGTTTCGTCTTGAAATGAAGCCCTGGATGATGTTATTTAATTTTTAGAATTTTTTTTGCAAGTTATTTTTTGAATTTTATAACTCGGGCTCGGATTCGAACGGATAGGAAGGAAATTGTTTTTTGTTCTCTATTTGTTCGGCTTTTCCTGTCCGTTTTTCGTCTTGAAATGAGCCTGGATGATGTTTTGTAATTTTTTAGAAAATTTTTTGGCATTATGTTTTTGAAATTTTCTAACTCGGCTCGGGTTCGAACGGATAAGGAAGGAAATTTTTTTGTTCTCTATTTTTCCGGCCTTTTCTGTCCGTCTCGTCTTGAAAACGAAGCCTGGATGTGTTTTTTAATTTTTTTAGAATTTTTTTTGATTAATTTTTGAATTTTCTAACTCGGCTCGGGTTCGGAACGATGGGAAGGAATTTTTTTGTTCTCTACTTTTTCGGCCTTTCCAGACCCGTTCTCATTTGAAATGAAGCCTGGATGATGTTTTTTAATTTTTAGAATTTTTTTGCTTTTATTTTTGAATTTTCTAACTCGGCTCGGGTTCGAACGGATAGGAAGGAAATTTTTTTTTCTCTATTTTTCGGCCTTTCCTGACCCGTTTCGTCTTGAAATGAAGCCTGGATGATGTTATTTAATTTTTAGAATTTTTTTGCATTTATTTTTGAATTTTCTAACTCGGGTCGGGTTCGAACGGATAGGAAGGAAATTTTTTTTGTTCACTATTTTTAGGCCTTTCCTGATCTGTTTCGTCTTGAAATGATGCCTGGATGATGTTATTTAATTTTTAGAATTTTTTGGCAGTTATTCTTTGAATTTTCTTACTCGGCTCGGATTCTAACGGATAGGAAGGAATTTTTTTTTGTTCTCTATTTTTCAGCATTTCCTGTCCCGTTTCGTCTTGAAATGAAGCCTGGATGATGTTTTGTAATTTT
>NW_022156237.1:0-1538 GCF_001633185.2 Quercus lobata
AAATAATGCCGGGAAGAGGTTTTATAATTTTTTGAATTTTTTTACTATTTTTTTCGGAATTTTCTTGCCCGGATCGAGTAAGAACAAAATTCGGGACTAAAATTTTCTTTTCACTTTTATGTCCTATCTCATCTCGTTTTGGCTAGAAATAATGTCGGGAAGAGGTTTTATATTTTTTTGAATTTATTTACTGTTTTTTCGGAATTTTCTTGCCCGGGTCGTGTATGAACGGAATTCGGGTCTAAAATTTTGTTTTCTATTTTTTGGTTTATTTCTTCCCGTTTTGGCTAAAAATAATTCCGGGAAGTGGTTTTATAATTTTTTGAATTTTTTTACAATTTTTTTCGGAATTTTCTTGCCCGGATCGAGTAAGAACAAAATTCGGGACTAAAATTTTCTTTTCACTTTTATATCCTATCCCATCTCGTTTTGGCTAGAAATAATGTCGGGAAGAGGTTTTATATTTTTTTGAATTTATTTACTATTTTTTCGGAATTTTCTTGCCCGGGTCGAGTATGAACGGAATTCGGGTCTAAAATTTTTTTTTCTATTTTTTGGTCTATATCTTTCCGTTTTGGCCAAAAATATTGCCGGGAAGTGGTTTTATAATTTTTTGAATTTTTTTACTATTTTTTTCGGAATTTTTTTATCCGGGTCGAGTATGAACGGAATTCGGGACTAAAATTTTGTTTTCACTTTTATGTCCTATCTCGTCCCGTTTTGGCTAGAAATAATGCCTGGAAGAGGTTTTATAATTTTTTGAATTTTTTTACAATTTTTTTTTTCTGGATTTCTGTGCTCTCTGTGTCGATGTAATGTAACACTTGAATCGGTGACTTAAAATTTCTGTTTCACTTTTATGTCCCCTATCTCATCCCGTTTGGCCTTAGAAAATATTTTTATGCCGGGTAAGTTAGGTTTTTATAATTTTTTGAAATTATTTAACTACTTTTTCGGAATTTTCTGTGCCCGGGTGAGTAGGACTGGAATATTGGGTCCTAAAATTTTGTTTTCTAATTTTTTGGTTTACATCTTCCGTTTTGGCCTAAAAATAATTTCCGGGATAGAGCTTTTATAATTTTTTGAATTTTTTTACAATTTTTTTTTCGAATTTTTCTTGCCCGGGTCCGGAGTAAGAACATAATTCGGGCGACTAAAATTGTTTTTCACTTTTATGTCCTATCTCATCCCGTTTTGGCTAAAAATAATTCCGGGAAGAGGTTTTATAATTTTTTGAATTTTTTTACAATTTTTTTCGGAATTTTCTTGCCCGGGTCGAGTAAGAACATAATTCGGGACTAAAATTTTGTTTTCACTTTTATGTCCTATCTCATCCCGTTTTGGCTAGAAATAATGCCTGGAAGAGGTTTTATAATTTTTTGAATTTTTTTACAATTTTTTTCGGAATTTTCTTACCCGGGTCGAGTAAGAACAGAATTCGGGACTAAAATTTTCTTTTCACTTTTATATCCTATCTCATCCCGTTTTGGCTAGAAATAATGCCGGGAAGAGGTTTTATAATTTTTTGAATTTATTTT
>NW_022156238.1:0-1537 GCF_001633185.2 Quercus lobata
TTATAATTTTTTGAATTTTTTTACTATTTCTTTCGGAATTTTCTTGCCCGGGTCGAGTATGAACGGAATTCGGAACTAAAATTTTGTTTTCTCTTTTTCGGCATATCTCATCCCGTTTTCGCTAAAAATAATGCCGGGAAGAGGTTTATAATTTTTTGAACTTTTTTACTGTTTTTTTCAGAATTTTCTTGCCCGGGTCGAGTATGAACGGAATTTGGGACTAAAATTTTGATTTCACTTTTTCGGCCTATCTCATCCCGTTTTGGCTAAAAATAATGCCGGGAAGAGGTTATATAATTTTTTGAACTTTTTTACTGTTTTTTTCGGAATTTTCTTGCCCGCGAGTAAGAAAAGAAATTCGGAGACTAAAAATTTTTTCTTTTCACTATTTATGTCCTATCTCACCCTTTTGGCTAGAAAATAATGCCGGGAAGAAGGTTTATATTTTTGAATTAATTTACTATCTTTTTCGGAATTTTCTTTCTTGCCCGGGTCGAGTAAGATCAGAATTCGGGACTAAAATTTTCATTTCACTTTTATGTCCTATCTCATCCCTTCTTGGCTAGAAATAATGCCGGGAAGAGGTTTTATATTTTTTTGAATTTATTTACTATTTTTTCGGAATTTTCTTGCCCGGGTCGAGTAAGAACAGAATTCGGGGCTAAAATTTTGTTTTCTATTTTTTGGTCTATATCTTCCCGTTTTGGTAGAAATATTGCCGGGAAGTGGTTTTATAATTTTTTGAATTTTTTTACAATTTTTTTCGGGATTTTCTTGTCCGGGTCGAGTATGAACGGAATTCGGGCTAAATTTTTGTGTTTCACACTTCTGTGTATGTCTCTGTCTCATTCCCCTCAGTTGTTGGCTGAGAAGAGTAATGCTTGGAGAGATGGTTTTTATGATTTTTTGGAATTTTTTTAGACAGGGTTTGTTTCAGGGAATTTCTTGCCGCGGTGGTGTTAGTCTGAGTAAGAACAGAGTTTGGGACTAAAAGGTTTCTTTTCACTTATTAGTCCTGATCTGACATTCACCGTTTTGGGCTAGAATATCCTGGGGGAAGGGTAGGATTTTAAGAATGATTGTTCTTATTGGTTGAATTTATTGTGACTATCTTTTCGGAATGTTTGTTGTCACCGTTGAGGCGTGTCGAGTATGGACGGAATTCCGGTCGTAAGACATTTGTTTTCTATTTTTTGGTCTATATCTTCCAGTTTTGGCTATAAATAATGCCGGGAAGAGGTTTTATAATTTTTTGAATTTTTTTACAAATTTTTTCGTAATTTTCTTGCCCGGTTCGAGTAAGAACAGAATTCGGGACTAAAATTTTCTTTTCACTTTTATGTCCTATCTCATCCTATTTTGGCTAGAAATAATGCCGGGAAGTGGTTTTATAATTTTTTGAATTTATTTACTTTCTTTTTCGGAATTTTTTTGCCCGGGTCGAGTATGAACGGAATTCGGGTCTAAAATTTAGTTTTCTATTTTTTGGGCTATATCTTCCCGTTTTGGCTAGAAATATTGTCGGGAAGAGGTTTTA
>NW_022156239.1:0-1537 GCF_001633185.2 Quercus lobata
TTTAAAAATTAAAAAACATTGCCCAGGCTTCATTTCAATATGAAACGGGTCAGGATAGGCCGAAAAAAAGAGAAGAAAAAAATTTTCACTCCTATCCGTTCGAACCCGACCCGAGTTAAAAAATTCAAAAATAAATGCATAAAAATTTAAAAATTAAAAAACATTATCCATGCTTCATTTCAAGACGAAACGGGTCAGGACAGGCTGCAAAATAGAGAAGAAACATAATTTCATTCCTAACCGTTCGAACCCGACCCGAGTTAGAAAATTCAAAAATAAATGCAAAAAAATTTTAAAAATTAAAAAACATCGTCCAGGCTTCATTTCAATATGAAACGGGTCAGGATAGGCCGAAAAAAAGAGAAGAAAAAAATTTTCACTCCTATCCGTTCGAACCCGACCCGAGTTAAAACTCAAAAATAAATGCTAAAATTTTAAAATTAAAACATATAGGACTTCATTTAGACGAGGGTGGAGGTGAATAGAGAACAAAAATAATTTCATTCCTATCCGTTCGAACCCGACCTGAGTTAGAAAATTCAAAAATAAATGCTAAAAAATTATAACAATTAAAAAACATCATCCAGGCTTCATTTCAATATGAAACGGGTCAGGATAGGCCGAAAAATAAAGAAGAAAAAAAATTTCATTCCTATCCGTTCGAACCCGACCCGAATTAAAAAATTCAAAAATAAATGCAAAAAAATTTTAAAAATTAAAAAACATCATCTAGGCTTCATTTCAAGACGAAACGGGTCAGGACAGGCTGCAAAATAGAGAACAAAAATAATTTCATTCCTAACCGTTCGAACCCGACCCGAGTTAGAAAATTCAAAAAGAATTGCAACAAAATTTTAAAAATTAAAAAACATCATCCAGCTTCATTCAATATGAAACAGTCAGGATAGCCGAAAAAAGAGAAGAAAAAATTTCATTCCTATCCGTCGAACCCGACCCGAGTTAAAAAAAATTCAAAAAATAAATGCAAAAAAATTTTAAAATTAAAAAAATCATCCAGGCATTCGAATAAGAAACGGTTTGGCGGCTGAAAAAATAGAGAACAAAAAAAATTGTCACTATCGTTCAGAACCCGACCCGAGTAAAATTCAAAAAAAATGCAAAAAAATTTTAAAAATTTAAAAAACATTATCCGGGGTCATTTAAGATGAAAGTTGTTGACAGGCCAAAAAAAAATAGGAGATTAAAAAAAATTCATTCCTTCGTTCGAACCCACCGCGTTAGAAAATTCAAAATTAAAGCAAAAATAATTTTAAAATTTAAAAAAACATCACCGGCTTCATTCAATATGAAACGGTCACGGATTAGGCCTAAAAAAAAGAGAAGAAAAAAAACATTTTCATTCCTATCCGTGCGAACCCGACCTCCGAGTTAAAAAATTCAAATAAAATGCAAAAATTTTAAAATTAAAAAACATCTCCAGCTTCATTTCATAATCAGAAACGTTAGGTGGCTTGAAATAAGAACAAAAAAAATTTCCTCCTATCCGTTCGAACCCGACCGATTAAAAATTCAAAAA
>NW_022156240.1:0-1536 GCF_001633185.2 Quercus lobata
ATTCGAACCCGACCCGAGTTAGAAAATTTAAAAATAAATGCAAAAAAATTCTAAAAATTAAAAAAAATCAGCCAGGCTTCATTTCAAGACGAAACGGGTCAGGACAGGCCGAAAAATAGAGAACAAAAAAAATTTATTTCCTATCCGTTCGAACCTGACCCTAGTTAGAAAATTCAAAAATAAATGCGAAAAAATTTTTAAAATTAAAAAAATCATCCAGGCTTCATTTCAAGACGAAACGGGTCAGGACAGGCCGAAAAATAGAGAACAAAAAAAATTTCTTTCATATCCGTTTGAAACCGACCCGAGTTAGAAAATTCAAAAATAAATGCAAAAAAATTCTGAAAATTAAAAAACATCATCCAGGCTTCATTTCAAGACGAAACAGGTTAAGACAGGCCGAAAAATTGAGAAGAAAAAAAATTTCCTTCCTATCCATTCGAACCCGACCAGAGTTAGAAAATTAAAAATAAATGCAAAAAAATTCTAAAAATTAAAAAACATCATCCAGGCTCCATTTTAAGACGAAACGGGTCAGGACAGGCCGAAAAATAGAGAACAAAAAAAATTTATTTCCTATCCGTTCGAACCTGACCCGAGTTAGAAAATTCAAAAATAAATGCAAAAAAAATAAAAATCATCCAGGCTTCATTTTCAAGAAACGGGTCAGGACAGGCCGCAAAGATAGAGAACAAAAAAAATTTTTTCCTATCCTGTCGAACCTACCAGTTAGAAAATTCAAAAATAAATCGCAAAAATTTGAAAATTAGAAAACATCATACCAGCTTTTTCATTTCAAGATGAAACGGGTGAAGACAGGCGAAATTAGAGAACAAAAAAAAAAAAAAAAATTCTTCTATCCGTTCGGAACGACCCGAGTTTGAAAACTTCAACAAATAAATAAAAAAAATTTAAAAAAAATTTAAAAAATCATCTCACTTCCTTCAAGAACGAAACAGTGTCAAGACAGGCCAAAAAATAAGCCAAAAAAATTTCCTTTCTATCACTATCGAACCCAGACCCGAGTTAGAGAATTCAATAAATAATGCAAAAAAATTTAAAAAATTAAAAACATCATCCAGGCTTCCTTCTGACGAAACAGGTAGACAGACCAAAAATAGAGAACAAAAAAAATTTCCTTTCGATCCTTTCGAACCCGACCCGAGTAGAAAATTTAAAAAATAAAATAAAAAATAAAAAAAAATGCAATAAAATTCTAAAATTAAAAGAAAAATGAGCAGGCTCATTTCAGATGAAACGGGTGAAGACAGGCCGAAAAATGGAGAACAAAAAAAAAATTCCTTCTTATCCGTTCGAAACCGACCCGAGTTTGAAAATTCAAAAATAAATGCAAAAAAATTTAAAAAAAATTTAAAAAACATCATCCAGGCTTCCTTTCAAGACGAAACAGGTCAAGACAGGCCAAAAAATAGAGAACAAAAAAAATTTTCTTTCTATCCATTCGAACCCGACCCGAGTTAGAGAATTCAAAAATAAATGCAAAAAAATTTTAAAAATTAAAAAACATCATCCAGG
>NW_022156241.1:0-1531 GCF_001633185.2 Quercus lobata
CCTATAGGATTGAGTCCGAGGACCATGCAATACCTTGGTTCTGTCCAAAACTTCATTTTCTAAGTAGTTGGTTTCCCCATAGGCTTGAGTCTGAGGACCATGCAATACCTTGGTTCTGTCCAAAACTTGATTTTTAAGTAGTTGGTTTCCCCATAGGCTTGAGTCCGAGGACCATGCAATACCTTGGTTCTATCCAAAACTTGATTTTTAAGTAGTTGGTTTTCCCATAGGCCTGAGTTCGAGGACCATGCAACACCTTGATTCTGTCCAAAACTTGATTTCTAAGTAGTTGGTTTCCCCATAGGTTTGGAATGTCCAGTGACATTTTGCAATACCTTGGTTCTAGTCACCAATTCATTTTTCTAAGTAGTTGGTTTCCATGGCTTGAGTCCGGAGAACATGCAATACTTAGTTCTGTCACAAACTTTGATATTTATAGTAGATGGGAATTTCCCTATAGGTTGAGTACCGAGGACCTGCAATACCTAGTTCTGTCCAACTTGATATTTCTAGTGTTGGTTTCCCTAAGGTTTACTTGTCCGAGGCCTGCATTCCTGTTCTGTCCAAACTTGATTTATTAAGTAGTTGGTATTCCATGGCTTGAGTTCGATAGACTGCATACACTTGATTCTGTCCAAAAACTTGATTTAAGTAGTATGGTTTATCCTTATAAGGTTTGGTCTGAGGACCAGCAATACCTTGATTCTGTCCAAACTTGATTTTCTCTTCTAAGTAGTTGGTTTCCCCATAGGTTTGAGTCCGAGGACCATGCAATACCTTGGTTCTGTCCAAACTTGATTTTCTCATCTAAGTAGTTGGTTTCCCCATAGGTTTGAGTCCGAGGGCCATGCAATACCTTGGTTCTGTCCAAAACTCAGTTTTCTCATCTAAGTAGTTGGTTTCCCCATAGGTTTGAGTCCGAGGACCATACAATACCTTGGTTCTGTCCAAAACTCAGTTTTCTCATCTAAGTAGTTGGTTTCCCCATAGGTTTGAGTCCGAGGACCATACAATACCTTGGTTCTGTCCAAACTTGATTTTGGTAGGTTGGTTTCCCCATAGGCTTGAGTCCGAGGACATGCATACCTTGGTTCTGTCCAAAACTTGATTTTTCTAAGTGTTGGTGTTCCTATAGGTTTTGAGTCCCGAGGACCAAGCAAGCCTTGGTTCTTGTCCAAAACTTTCAGATTTTCTAAAGTAGTTGGTTTCCCATAGGCTTGAGTTCGAGGCCCATGCAATACCTTGATTCTATCCCAAACTTGATTTCTAAGTAGTTGGTTTCCCATGGGTTTGAGTCCGAGAACCATGCAATACCTTGGTTCTGTCCAAAACATGATTTTTAAGTACTTGGTTTTCCCATAGGCTTGAGTTCGAGGACCATGCAATACCTTGATTCTGTCCAAAACTTGATTTCTAAGAAGTTGGTTTCCCTATAGGTTTGAGTCCGAGAACCATGCAATACCTTGGTTCTGTCCAAAACTTGATTTTTAAGTAGTTGGTTTCCCCATAGGCTTGAGTCCGAGGACCATGC
>NW_022156242.1:0-1531 GCF_001633185.2 Quercus lobata
GGGCAAAAGCCCATTTTTTTTGTGTTTTTTGGAAAGACCTCAAATACTTTAAATACATATGGACGTGTTCTTAAAGTCCATTTGGAAAAACCTGGACCTTAAACAGATCTTATATACTCTCAAAATAGCGATGAATGTCGAAATTTGATATACTTTCGTACGAATTCCTATTACAAATGACATTATTCCAAATTTGTTTTTAATATATTGGAAATTCTATTGATATTTATCGTTAGTCTAAACAGCTTCAAACCATATTGGCATACAGTTGTATTAACATTGGTTGTAAATTGTGGGAATAAATCACGTAATTAGTGTTGAAACCAAACTTTCATGTATTACGGTTGTATTTTCGAAAATGGGTGATTTTCTCAAAACGTATGGGCAAAAGCCCATTTTTTTTGTGTTTTTTGGAAAGAACACAAAATTTTGAATAATATGGACGTGTTTTAAAGTCCTTTTGTTAAAAAACCTGGCCTTAAACGATCTATATACTCTCAAAATAGTCGATTGAATTGTCGAAATTATATACTTTTCGTACGATATCTCCTATACAAATGACATTATACCAAATTTGTTTTAACTTATGGAAATTCTATTGATATTTATCGTTAGTCCACATCACTATCAACCTATTGGCATAGTTGTATTGACCATTGGTTGTAAATTGTGGGAATAAATCACGTAATTAGTGTTGAAACCAAACTTTCATGTATTACGGTTGTATTTTCGAAACTGGGTGATTTTCTCAAAACGTATGGGCAAAAGCCCATTTTTTTTGTGTTTTTTGGAAAGAACACAAAATTTTGAATAATATGGACGTGTTTTAAAGTCCTTTTGTTAAAAAACCTGGCCTTAAACGATCTATATACTCTCAAAATAGTCGAATTGAATGTCGAAATTATATACTTTTTCCGTACGATATCTCCCTTACAAATGACATTAGTACAAATTTGATTTAACTTATGAAATTCTATTGATATTTATGTGCTCCCACATCACTAATCAACCTATTGGCATAGTTGTATTGACCATTGGTTGTAAATTGTGGGAATAAATCACGTAATTAGTGTTGAAACCAAACTTTCATGTATTACGGTTGTATTTTCGAAAATGGGTGATTTTCTCAAAACGTATGGGCAAAAGCCCATTTTTTTTGTGTTTTTTGGAAAGAACACATAATTTTGAATAATATGGACGTATTTTAAAGTCCTTTGGTTAAAAAACCTGGCCTTAAACGATCTATATACTCTCAAAATAGTCGATTGAATTGTCGAAATTATATACTTTTCGTACGATATCTCCTATACAAATGACATTATTCCAAATTTGTTTTAACTTATGGAAATTCTATTGATATTTATCGTTAGTCCACAACACTATCAACCTATTGGCATAGTTGTATTAACCATTGGTTGTAAATTGTGGGAATAAATCACGTAATTAGTGTTGAAACCAAACTTTCATGTATTACGGTTGTATTTTCGAAAATGGGTGATTTTCTCAAAACGTATGGGCAAAAGCCCATTTT
>NW_022156243.1:0-1529 GCF_001633185.2 Quercus lobata
AACGGGTCAGAACATGCCGAAAAATAGAGTACAAAAAATATTTCATTCCTATCCGTTCGAACCCGACCAGTGTTAGAAAATTCAAAAATGAAGGCAAAAAAATTTTAAAAATTAAAAAACATCATCCAGGCTTCATTTCAATAGGAAACGGTTCAGAACTGACCGAAAAATAGAGATGAAAAAAAATTTTATTCCTATCCGTACGAACCCGACCCGAGTTAGAAAATTCAAAAATGAATGCAAAAATTTTTTAAAAATTAAAAAACATCATCCAGGCTTCATTTCAATATGAAACGGGTCAGGATAGGCCGAAAAATAGAGAAGAAAAAAAATTTCATTCCTATCCATTCGAACCCGACCCGAGTAAAAAAATTCAAAAATAAATGCATAAAAATTTTTAAAATTAAAAAACATCATCCAGGCTTCATTCAAAGACGAAACGGGTCAGGATAGGCTGAAAATAGAGAACAAAAAAAATTTCATTCCTATCCGTTCGAACCCGACCCGAGTTAGAAAATTCAAAAATAAATGCAAAAAAATTTTAAAAATTAAAAAACATCTTCCAGGCTTCATTTCAATATGAAACGGGTCAGGATAGGCCGAAAAATAGAGAAGAAAAAAAATTTCTTTCCTATCCGTTCGAACCCGACCCGAGTAAAAAAATTTGTTTTTTCAAACCAATAAATGCATAGAAATTTTAAAAATTAAAAGACATCATTCCAGGCTTCATTAAAGCGACGGTACAGGATACGGCTGGAAAAATAGAGATACAAAAAATAAATTTCATTCCTAACCGTCTCGATACACCGACCCGAGTTAGAAATTAAAAGAAATGCAAAAAAAATTTAAAAAATTAAAAACATACATCCAGGCTTCATTTCAATATGAACCGGGTCAGGATTGCCTGTAAAAATAGAGAACAAAAAAAATTTCTATCCTATCCGTTCGATACCCGACCGAGTTAGAAAAATTAAAAATGAATAGTGCAAAAAAATTGATTAAATAAGAAACATCATATGCCAGGCTTCATTTCAATATGAACAGGCTCGGGAATATGACCGAAAAATAAAGAGAAGAAAAAAATTTCATTCCTATCTCGTGTCGAACTCTCGAGCCCGATTATGATATTTCAAAAATAAATGCAAAGAAAATTTTAAAAATTAAAAAAATCATCCAGGCTTCATTGTCGAAACGAAACGGTTCGGTAGGACAGGCCGAAAAATAGAGAACGAAAAAAATTTCATTCCTATCCTTCCGAACCCGACCCGAGTTAGAAAATTAAAAAATAAACGCAAAAAAATTTTAAAAATTAAAAAACATCATCCAGGCTTCATTTCTAGATGAAACGGTTCAGGACAGATCGAAAAATAGATAACAAAAAAAATTTCATTCCTATCCGATCGAACCCGACCGAGTTAGAAAATTCAAAAATAAACGCAAAAAAATTTTAAAAATTAAAAAACATCATCCAGGCTTCATTTCAAGAAGAAACGGGTCAGGACAAGCCGAAAAATAGAGAAGAAAAAAAA
>NW_022156244.1:0-1527 GCF_001633185.2 Quercus lobata
TTTTTTTTTCTCTATTTTTCGGCCTTTCCTGACCCGTTTCGTCTTGAAATGAAGCCTGGATGATGTTATTTATTTTTTAGAATTTTTTTGCATTTATTTTTGAATTTTCTAACTCGGGTCGGGTTCGAACGGATAGGAAGGAAATTTTTTTTGTTCACTATTTTTAGGCCTTTCCTGATCTGTTTCGTCTTGAAATGATGCCTGGATGATGTTATTTAATTTTTAGAATTTTTTTACAGTTATTTTTTGAATTTTCTTATTCGGCTCGGATTCTAACGGATAGGAAGGAATTTTTTTTTGTTCTCTATTTTTCAGCATTTCCTGTCCCGTTTCGTCTTGAAATGAAGCCTGGATGATGTTTTGTAATTTTTAGAATTTTTTTGCAGTTATTTTTTGAATTTTCTTACTCGGCACTCGGTTCTAACGGATAGGAAGGAATTTTTTTTTGTTCTCTATTTTTGGCCTTTCTGACCCGTTTCGGTCTTGAAATGTGCCTGGATGATGAATTTGTAATTTTTAGAGATTTTTTTTTGGCATTTATGTTTTGAATTTCTAACATCGGCTCGGGTTCAAGGGACAGGAAGGAAATTTTTTTCTGTTCTCTATTTTAGGCCAATCCTTGACCCGTTTCGTCTGACTTGATGCTGATGATGTTTTTTTATTTTTAGAAATTTTTTTGCATTAATTTTTTGAATTTTCTAACGTCGCTCGATTCTAAACGGATAGGTAAGAATTTTTTTTGTTCTCTTATTTTTAGGCCCTTTCCTGACCCGTTTCGTCTTGAAATGATGCCTGATGATGATTTGTAATGGGTTTTAAAATTTTTTTGCATTTATGTTTTTGAATTTTTCTAACTCGGCTCGGGTTCAGCCGGACAGGAAGGAATTTTTTTTTGTTCTTCTATTTTTTAGGCCAATCCTGACACCGTTTCGTCCTGAATTGATGCCGTGGATGATAGTTTTTTAATTTTTTAGAAATTTTTTTGCATATTTTTTGAATTTTCTAACAACTCGGCTCGAATTCCTAACGGACAGGAAGGAAATTTTTTTTTGTTCTCTATTTTTAGGGCTTTCCTGACCCGTTTCGTCTTGAAATGATGCCTGGATGATGTTTTGTAATTTTTAGAATTTTTTTGCATTTATGTTTTGAATTTTCTAACTCGGCTCGGGTTCGAGCGGACAGGAAGGAAATTTTTTTTGTTCTCTATTTTAAGGCCAATCCTGACCCGTTTCGTCCTGAATTGAAGCCTGGATGATGTTATTTAATTTTTAGAATTTTCTTGCATTTACTTTTGAATTTTCTAACTCGGGTCGGGTTCGAACGGATAGGAAGGAAATTTTTTTTGTTCACTATTTTTAGGCCTTTCCTGATCCATTTCGTCTTGAAATGATGCCTGGATGATATTATTTAATTTTTAGAATTGTTTTGCAGTTATTTTTTAAATTTTCTAACTCGGCTCGGGTTCGAGCGGACAGGAAGGAAATTTTTTTTGTTCTCTATTTTTAGGCCATTCCTGACCCGTTTCGT
>NW_022156245.1:0-1525 GCF_001633185.2 Quercus lobata
GTCTTGAAATGAACCCTGGATGATGTTTTTTAATTTTTAGAATTTTA
Organism: Quercus lobata; assembly: GCF_001633185.2. Lineage (NCBI taxonomy): Eukaryota > Viridiplantae > Streptophyta > Magnoliopsida > Fagales > Fagaceae > Quercus > Quercus lobata. The sequence goes on from NW_022156245.1 coordinate 48, forward strand.
TTGCATTTATTTTTTGAATTTTCTAGCTCGGGTCGGGTTCGAACGGATAGGAAGGAAATTATTTTTGTTCTCAATTTTTCGGCCTGTCCTGACCCGTTTTATCTTGAAATGATGCCTGGATGATGTTTTTTAATTTTTAAAATTTTATTACATTTATTTTAGAATTATCGAACTCGGGCCGGTTTCGAACGGGTTGCAAGGAAATTATTTTTGTTCTCGATTTTTCAGCCTATCCTGGCCCGTATTGTCTTGAAATGAACCCTGGATGATGTTTTTTAATTTTTATAATTTTTTTGCATTTATTTTAGAATTTTCGAACTCGGGCCGGTTTCGAACGGGTGGAGGAATTTTTTGTTCCTCTATTTTCACCTATCCTGGCCCGTATTGTCTGAAATGAACCCTGGATGATGTTTTTTTTACTTTTTAGAATTTTTTTGCATTTATTTTTTGAATTTTCCTAGCCCTCGGGTGGGTTCGATAGGATAGGAAGGAAATATATTTTTGTTCTCAATTTTCGGCCTGTCTGACCCTTTCGTCTAGAAATGAAGCCCTGGATGATGTTTTTTTAATTTTTAAAAATTTTTTTGCATTTATTTTAGAATTTGAACTCGGGCCGGTTTCGAACGGGTTGGAAGGGAAATTATTTTTGTTTCTCTATTTTCAAGCCTATCCTGGCCCCGTTATTGTCTTGCAATGACCCTGATGATGGTTTTTAATTTTTAGAATTTTTTTGCATTTAATTTTTTGAATTTCCTAGCTCGGGTCGGGTTCGAACGGAATAGGAAGGAAATTATTTTTGTTCTCAATTTTTCCGGCCTGTCCTGACCCGTTTTATCTTGAAATGATGCCTGGATGATGTTTTTTAATTTTTAAAATTTTATTACATTTATTTTAGAATTTTCGAACTCGGGCCGGTTTCGAACGGGTTGGAAGGAAATTATTTTTGTTCTCTATTTTTCAGCCTATCCTGGCCCGTATTGTCTTGAAATGAACCCTGGATGATGTTTTTTAATTTTTAGAATTTTTTTGCGTTTATTTTTTGAATTTTCTAGCTCGGGTCGGGTTCGAACGGATAGGAAGGAAATTATTCTTGTTCTCAATTTTTCGGCCTGTCCTGACCCGTTTTATCTTGAAATGATGCCTGGATGATGTTTTTTAATTTTTAAAATTTTATTACATTTATTTTAGGATTATCGAACTCGGGCCGGTTTCGAACGGGTTGGAAGGAAATTATTTTTGTTCTCGATTTTTCAGCCTATCCTGGCCAGTATTGTCTTGAAATGAACCCTGGATGATGCTTTTTAATTTTTAAAATTTTTTTGCATTTATTTTAGAATTTTCGAACTCGGGCCGGTTTCGAACGGGTTGGAAGGAAATTATTTTTGTTCTCTATTTTTCAGCCTATCCTGGCCCGTATTGTCTTGAAATGAACCCTGGATGATGTTTTTTAATTTTTAGAATTTTTTTGCATTTATTTT
>NW_022156246.1:0-1523 GCF_001633185.2 Quercus lobata
GATAATGGCTAGGAGGATTTGAAAGGCATTATGGCATTAAGATTTCCAAGGTTTAGCCAAGGCTTAGCTCAGGACCCCACTACTCGCCGTATTTGTTTTGGTATTGCTACCGCACACGACTTCGAAAGTCATGATGATATTACGGAGGAACGTCTTTATCAGAATATTTTTTCTTCTCATTCCGAGCATATTATAGCAATAAATTTTTCTGGGACTTCCGTGAAATCTGTCTTCAATGTATGCTCTCGTGCAAATGAGGATAATGTGTTATTGGTTAGGAGCGACTGGGTACAGGAGGGCTGTATTTTCATCGTATAAAGGCCTAATCCGCTCATGACAGATTTGGGTGTATTCGGGCGGTTCAAATTTCTCTGTGGGGATAAGACCGAGGGGTGTGAAGGGCTTTTCGAAGAGGAGGAAGCTCTTAGGACCAAATGTATTCCATATACAGCGCATTAAATTGATGAGTGCTGGACAGTGTTGATTGATCTAATGATGGTAATACAGAGCGGAGTGATATACAGGTACTAATGGAGAGTCTTATACTTGAGAGAGCTAATTTTGCTATTATTTCTTTTCTGTCATATTTATAAATAGCAGGTTTGGTGTACAACCTAGACAACCGAAATGAGAAACCAAGCGTATTCAGCGTTTCGTGGTTTAAAAATGCCGAATCTCGTCTCAATCATCATTTGTCAGGACTATTCGGAGTAAGTTCCTTGGCTTGGACAGGACATTTAGTCCATGTCGCTATTCCTGGATCCAGGGGGAATACGTTCGATGGAATAATTTCTTAGAGGTATTGCCGCATCCCCAAGGATTAGGCCCACTTTTTACAGGTCAGTGGAATCTTTATGCTCAAAACCCCGATTCGGGTAGTCATTTATTTGTACCTCCCAAGGCGCAGGAACGCCTTCTAACCCTTTCCGGGATCTCCATCGCAAACGCAGAGTTTATGGCTGACTGATATTGCGCATCATCATTTAGCTATTGCATTTATTTTTCTCGTTGCCGGTCATATGTATAGAACGAACTTCGGTATTGGGCACAGTATAAAAGATCTTTTAGAAGCACATACTCCTCCAGGGGGGCGATTAGGGCGTGGACATAAAGGTCTTTATGACACAATCAATATCGATATTTTCAAATAGGCGTGGCTCTAAGCTCTTTAGGTTTAATACTGTCTTGGTCAGCCAACATATGTACTCTGACCTCTATGCGTCATTAGCACAGAAGTTACTAACTCAGCCTGGTTATATACCATACCAATATCATTGCAGAGTCAGCATGAAACCTTTTGCTCATGGAGCTATATTTTTTATTAGAGATTACAATCCGGAACAAAATGAGGATAATGTATTGGCAAGAATGTTGGACCATAAGGAAGCTATCATATCCCATTTAAGTTGGGCCAGCCTTTTTTTGGGATTCCATACTTTGGGACTTTATGTTCATAATGATGTCATGCTTGCTTTTGGTACTCCCGAGAAACAAATCTTGATCGAACCCATATTTGCCCAATG
>NW_022156247.1:0-1523 GCF_001633185.2 Quercus lobata
AAAATTTTATTCCGAATTGCGTTCATACTAGACCCGGGCAAGAAAATTCCGAAAGAAATAGTAAAAAAATTCAAAAAATTATAAAACCTCTTCTCGGCATTATTTTTAGCCAAAACGGGATGAGATAGGTCGAAAAAGTGAAATCAAAATTTTAGTCCCGAATTCCGTTCATACATGACCCCGGCCAGAAAATTCCGAAAGAAATAGTAAAAAAATTCAAAAAATTATAAAACCTCTTCTCGGCATTATTTTTAGCCAAAACGGGATGAGATAGGTCGAAAAAGTGAAATCAAAATTTTAGTCCCGAATTCCGTTCATACATGACCCCGGCAAGAAAATTCCGAAAAAAATAGTAAAAAAATTTCAAAAAATTGAGTAAAACACTATTCTCAATGCATTATTTTATAGGCAAAAAGGGATGAGATATGCCGAAAGAGAAAACAAAACTTTAGTCCCAAGAAATTATCCGTTCAATCTCTCAACCGATCCGGGAGCAAGAATATAATTCCGAAAAAAAAATAGTAAAAAATTCAAAAATATAAAACCTTATTCATTCCCGGCATTATTTTTAGCAAAAAGGGATGAGATATGCCGAAAAAGAGAAAACAAAATTTTAGTCCCGAATTCCGTTCATACTCGACCCGGGCAAGAAAATTCCGAAAAAAATAGTAAAAAAATATAAAAAATTATAAAACCACTTCCCGGAAATATTTTTAGCCAAAACGGGATGAGATAGGCCGAAAAAGTGAAATCAAAATTTTAGTCCCAAATTCCGTTCATACTCGACCCGGGCAAGAAAATTCCGAAAAAAAACAGTAAAAAAGTTCAAAAAATTATAAAACCTCTTCTCGGCATTATTTTTAGCCAAAACGGGATGAGATAGGCCGAAAAAGTGAAATCAAAATTTTAGTCCCTGAAATTCCGTTATATCGACCCGGGCAGAAATTCCGAAAAAAAACAGTAAAAATGTTCAATAAAAATTATAAAACCTCTTCCCGGCATTATTTCAGCGAAAACGGGATGAGATTTGCCGACAAAAGAGAAAACAAAATTTTAGTTCGCGAATCCGTTCAATACTCGACCGGGCAAGAAAATTCCGAAAAAAATAACAAAAACAATTCAAAAAATTATAAAACCTCTTCCCTTGCAATTATGTTTTTGAGCCAAACCGGATGAGATAAGTGCCGAACAAAGAGAAAAACAAAATTTTAGTCCCCGATTCCGTTCATACTCGGATCCCGGGCAAGAAAATTCCGAAAAACATAGTACAAAAATTCAAAAAACTTTGAAACCTCTTCTCGGCATTATTTTTAGCAAAAAAGGGATGAGATAGGCCAAAAAAGTGAAATCAAAATTTTAGTCCCGAATTCCGTTCATACACGATCCCGGCAAGAAAATTCCGAAAAAAACAGTAAAAAAGTTCAAAAAATTATAAAACCTCTTCTCGGCATTATTTTTAGCGAAAACGGGATGAGATTGGTCGAAAAAGTGAAATCAAAATTTTAGTCCCGAATTCCGTTCAT
>NW_022156249.1:0-1520 GCF_001633185.2 Quercus lobata
TGGACTCAGCAGCGGTGCCATGGTAAGGTATACCTTCAAATCTTCAAAAGCTCTCTGACACTCGTCGGTCCATTCGAATGCTTTTTTGAGAACCTTAAAAAATGGCAAACATTTATCAGTAGCTTTAGAGACAAACCTGTTAAGCGCAGTGACTCGTCCAGTGAGGGATTGGATTTCCTTGGTATTTTGCGGTGGCTTCATGTCCAATATTGCTTGAATTTTATCTGGATTCGCTTCAATTCCCTTGTGGGATACCATAAAGCCAAGGAATTTCCCTGATGATATTCCAAAGGCACATTTACTAGGATTCAACTTCATGTGATACTGTCTCAATGTCTCGAATGTCTCCTGCAGGTCGTCTAGATGTCTTCCTTCGTCTTGACTTTTCACCAGCATGTCATCTACATAGACTTCCACATTCCGCCCAATCTGCGGACGAAACATGTGGTTGACCAACCTCTGATATGTCGCCCCTGCATTCTTTAAGCCAAACGGCATCACCTTATAGCAGAATAAGCCTTGACTGGTGACAAAAGATGTCTTCTCTTGGTCAGCCTCGTCCATTCTTATCTGATTGTATCCTGAAAAGGCATCCATGAAGCTAAGCAATTTGTGTCCTGCAATTGAGTCTACTAACTGGTCAATGCGCGGTAGCGGGTAGCCTAATCCTGGGGCCCAAGCTTGTTAGAAATCATGAAGTCACACATTCTCCACTGTGCCATCGCTTTTTTGACCATTACTACATTGGCCAACCAATCCGGGTAATACACTTCCCGAATGAACTTTGCTACCATCAGCTTCTGGACCTCGTCCTTGATTGCACTATCTCTCTCAGGGGCAAACACCCTCTTCTTTTGTCGCACAGGCTTAGAGGAAGGACATACATTCAAACGGTGGAATAAATGGTTCTATACCGAATTCCGATGACCCACGCAACAACATCGAGTTTCTCCCAATTGGACCGAGGTCTATTTTAACTTTCTTCTAAATCGTCAGCTGTACATTCTAGGGTGTATCTTCATCCAGGAAATCTTCCAATGCAGTAGGTCGCACAACTTCTTTTTCTTCATATCAATTTGCTTGAACTTGTTATACCAGCCGGCATGGCCAAGTAACATTCTTCTTGCCTGTTGTCCTCTTGGTTACTGTCCTACCCCCGTTTCGTGGAACCTTGACTGATAAAGGTAAGTTACGAGGTAAACTTTTCCAAACATCCAAAAGTTGGTCTCCCAAATGAAGGATGTGAGGAAGGATGGACCAATTACCACAAGAAGTTAATCCTTGGGAATTTGTTCCGTGATATTGGCCCCCAACAACCACGGATAACGGAAATGTGTTACCACTGGTTGCACCTTCATCCCACCAAAACCTACTAGGGGGGAGTTCACTGGACGGAGCTGGTCTCGTCCTAATCTCATTTGCTGAAAAGCTGGATAGTATAAAATGTCTTCTGAGCTTCCATTGTCCACAAGCACTCTTCTGGTTGTGTAGTTTGCAATTAGTAGGGAGATGACGAGGGC
>NW_022156250.1:0-1520 GCF_001633185.2 Quercus lobata
ACAAAAAAAATTTCATTCCTATCCGTTTTGAACCCGTCCCCCGAGTACAAAATTTCAAAAAATTTAAGGCTGAAAAATTTTAAAAATTAAAAAACTCATCCAGTCTTCATTTCATGACGAAACGGGTCAGGACAAGCCAAAAAATAGAGAAGAAAAAAAAATTTCATTCCTATCCGTTCGAACCCGACCCGAGTTGAAAAATTTAAAAATAAATGCAAAAAAATTTTAAAAATTAAAAAACATCATCCAGGCTTCATTTCAAGATGAAACGGGCCAGGACAGGCCGAAAAATAGAGAATAAAAAAAATTTCATTCCTATCCGTTTGAACCCGTCTCGAGTTACAAAATTCAAAAATGAAGGTATAAAAATTTTAAAAATTAAAAAACATCATCCAGGCTTCATTTCATGACGAAACGGGTCAGGACAAGCCAAAAAATAGAGAAGAAAAAAATTTTCATTCCTATCCGTTCGAACCCGACCCGAAGTTACAAAAATTCTAAAATAAATGCAAGAAAAATTTTAAAAATTAAAAATATCATCCGCGCTTCATGTTCAAGATGAAGACGGTCCGGACAGGCCGAAATAGAGAAACAAAAAAAAAAAAAAATTTCATTCCTATCCGTTTAACACATCTCGAGTTACAAATTCCAAAAATGAAAGGTAAAAAAATTTAAAAATTAACAAAAATCATCCCAGGCTTCATTTCAAGAGAAACGCGGTCAGGGCAAGCCGAAAAATAGAGAACAAAAAAAATTTCATTCCTATCCGTTTGAACCCGTCCCGAGTTACAAAATTCAAAAATTTAGGCAGGAAAATTTTAAAAATTAAAAAACATCATCCAGTCTTCATTCATGACGAAACGGGTCAGGACAAGCCAAAAAATAGAGAAGAAAAAAAATTTTCATTCCTATCCGTTCGAACCTGACCCGAGTTACAAAATTCAAAAATAAATGCAAAAAAATTTTAAAAGTTAAAAAACCTCATCCAGGCTTCATTTCAAGATGAAACGGGTAAGAATAGGCCGAAAAATAGAGAAGAAAAAAAATTTCATTCCTATCCGTTCGAACCCGACCCGAGTTAAAAAATTCAAAAATAAATGTAAAAAAATTTCAAAAATTAAGAAACATCATCCAGGCTTCATTTCAAGACGAAACGGGTCGGGGCAGGCCGAAAAATAGAGAACAAAAAAAATTTCATTCCTATCCGTTTGAACCCGTCCCGAGTTACAAAATTCAAAAATTTAGGCAGAAAAATTTTAAAAATTAAAAAACATCATCCAGTCTTCATTTCATGACGAAACGGGTCAAGACAAGCCAAAAAATAGAGAGGAAAAAAAATTTTCATTCCTATCCGTTCGAACCCGACCCGAGTAACAAAATTCAAAAATAAATGCAAAAAAATTTTAAAAATTAAAAAACACATCCCAGGCTTCATTTCAAGATGAATGGCCAGGACAGGCCGAAAAATTAGAGAACAAAAATTTCATTCCTATCCGTTTGAACCTGTCCTCGAGTTACAA
>NW_022156251.1:0-1519 GCF_001633185.2 Quercus lobata
AATTCCGTTCATACTCGACCCGGGCAAGAAAATTTCGAAAAAAATAACAAAAAAATTCAAAAAATTATAAAACCACTTCCTGGCATTATTTTTAGCCAAAACTGGATGAGATATGCCGAAAAAGAGAAAACAAAATTTTAGTCCCGAATTCCGTTCATACTCGACCCGGGAAAAAAAATTCCGAATAAAATAGTAAAAAAATTCAAAAAATTGTAAAACTTATACTCGGCATTATTTTTAGCAAAAACGGGATGAGATATGCCGAAAAAGAGAAAACAAAACTTTAGTCCCGAATTCCGTTCATACTCAACCCGGGCAAGAAAATTCCGAAAAAAATAGTAAAAAAATTCAAAAAATTATAAAACCACTTCCCGGCAATATTTTTAGCCAAAACGGGATGAGGTAGGCCGAAAAAATGAAAAAAAACTTTAGTCCCATATTCGTTACATAGACTCGAGACCGGGCAAGAAATTCCGAAAAATAGTAAAAAAAATTCAAAAATATAAACCACTCCCGGCATATTATAGCGAAACGTGAATGAAGATTGTGAAAAAGTGAAATCAAAATGTTAGTCCCGAAACGAATTCCCAGTTCATACTCGAGATGATCAATGTCCCGGGGCAAGAAAGAAAATTCCTAAAAAAACAGTAAAAATATTCAAAAAATTATAAAACCTCTTCCCGGCATTATTTTTAGCGAAAACGGGATGAGATATGCCGAAAAAGAGAAAACAAAATTTTAGTTCCAAATTCCGTTCATACTCGACCCGGGCAAGAAAATTCCGAAAAAAATAACAAAAAAATTCAAAAAATTATAAAACCTCTTCCTGGCATTATTTTTAGCCAAAACTGGATGAGATATGCCGAAAAGGAGAAAACAAAATTTTAGTCCCGAATTCCGTTCATACTCGACCCGGGAAAAAAAATTCCGAATAAAATAGTAAAAATTAAAAATTATAAAACTCTTCTCAGGCATTATTTTTATCCAAAACAGGATGATACTAGGTGAAAAAAGTGAAATCAAAATTTTAGTCCGAATTCCGTTCATAACTCGACCCGGGCAAGAAATTCCGTGAAAATAAATAGTAAAAAATTCAATAAAATTATAAAACTTCTTCCGGATTATTTTTTACGCCAAAACGGGAGAATATGGCCAAAAAGTGGAACAACAAAATTTTAGTTCCAAATTTCTGTTCATCCGGCTCGACCCCCTCGGGAACAGAAACTTCCGAAAAAAATAGTAAAAAAATTCAAAAAATTATAAAACCATCTTCTCGGCATTTTTTTAGCCAAAACAGGATGATATAAGTGAAAAAAGTGAAATCAAAATTTTAGTCCCGAATTCCGTTCATACTCGACACGGGCAAGAAAATTCCGAAAAAATAGGAAAAAAATTCAAAAAATTATAAAACTTCTTCCTGGCATTATTTTTTGCCAAAACGGGATGATATAGGGCAAAAAAGTGAAAACTAAATTTTAGTCCCGATTTCCGTTCATACTCGACCCGGGAAAGAAAATTC
>NW_022156252.1:0-1518 GCF_001633185.2 Quercus lobata
TCTCTTCCCCTTTTATACCAGCGTTTACTTCTCGTCTCTCGTCTATGTGTCAGTTTTTCCCTTTTTGGGGGTAATGACTAGTCCTATCAATCCATACATCAGAGTGGTTGGGGGTGGTTGGGAAAAGTTAAATAGCAAGGTCTGCAGTATGGGCTTTGTCAGACGCAGGGCTCCACATTACGGTGTTGGCAGCTTTCTTCCTTGTACTGCTCTTGTACTGAGTTTGTTCTTTTCTTCAGGCGTTTTGTGAGGTGTTGAGCGGGAGATCGTCCTCAGCCAAGTCCTTGGGCCTTCAAGGAGTTTTCATTGCGCGTCCTCGGCAGTAGGGCTTCTCGGCTTGGGTTTTGGGCCCTTAACACAAAGTGGACTGGGACCTCAGATTTCGGGCCCCACAAAGACAATATAATAATAATATAATATAATATACTAAGTGAGACCCTCATGCATGAGAATATGAGGTTTGCTATATAGCGCTTTGTATGAGTAAGTATTTCAATTAGCTACCATTCACATCTCCCATCTTCTATCAATGAAGCCAAAAATGCCAGAAGATTAAGAGATTTTGGTTCCACTCCCTTTTCCAACTTCTTGAACTCTTCACTTTTAATTTCATTTAATTTTCAAAATAAAAGGTTGTCTCCCTTTAATGTTATTTACCATGTTATAACACCTATTATTTTATATATTCTTGTTCACAAAATATTAAGGGGAGAGAGAGAGAGAGAGATAGCATCTTCTCACCCACCGTTCGCCTCGGGTGGTATGTCCAAAAAAGTATTTAATTGGCTGACAAACCCAATTGACTAACCCACTCAAATCAAATCTCAGCACAAAATATTCCAACAACAACACATTGAACCTCTAGGAAATCAAACCTATAAATCCAGAAAAAATATACAAATCCGCATAAAAAAAATTAAAAAAAAAAAAAAACCCAGAATAGTTGATTTCCTCGCCGATCCGGTTACCAACTAGGTTTTCGCTAGGCTCCTCCTCCATCCTATTCACGCTCAACAGAACTTCGTCGACTATCCATCAGAGCCTTCTAGGAGCCAAAACGATGACGCCGCTGTAGGTGAGGACAAAATCTTGTCCTTTGCGAAGATTCTCACGCCGTCTGATGCGAACAACAGCAGCGAATTCTCTGTCCCAAGGTTCTGTGCCAATTCAATCTTTCTTCCGCTGAACTACCAGGCTGAGCCGCCGGTGCAGACCTTGTTGGTCACCAACGTTCACGACGTGATCTGCTTGTGAGTTTGTGAGCTTCAGCAGTTGGTGGAGAAGCAGGTTGAGCTTGTGAGCTTAGTGGGGTAGAGAGTGTTGGGTGAAGAGAGAGAGAAGGAGTTTGAGATTAGGGGTAGAGAGTGTAGAAGTTTTTTTTTTTTAAGCTGATGAGGTTAACCAAAAACAAAAACAAAAAGAATTATGAATTTTTATTTTTTAAGAAATGATTTTAGTTTAAATAAGATTTGAGGTTAAAAAAAAATTAATTTACTTTTTTAAAAATTTTCTTAGTTG
>NW_022156253.1:0-1515 GCF_001633185.2 Quercus lobata
TTTTGCAGTTATTTTTTGAATTTTCTAACTCGGCTCGGATTCGAACGGATAGGAAGGAATTTTTTTTTGTTCTCTATTTTTCAGCATTTCCTGTCCCGTTTCGTCTTGAAATGAAGCCTGGATGATGTTTTGTAATTTTTAGAATTTTTTGGCATTTATGTTTTGAATTTTCTAACTCGGCTCGGGTTCGAACGGATAGGATGGAAATTTTTTTTGTTCTCTATTTTTCGGCCTTTCCTGACCCGTTTCGTCTTGAAATGATGCCTGGATAATGTTTTGTAATTTTTAGAATTTTTTTGCATTTATGTTTTGAATTTTCTAACTCGGCTCGGGTTCGAGCGGACAGGAAGGAAATTTTTTTTGTTCTCTATTTTTAGGCCAATCCTGACCCGTTTCGTCTTGAAATGATGCCTGGATGATGTTTTGTAATTTTTAGAATTTTTTTGCATTTATGTTTTGAATTTTCTAACTCGGCTCAGGTTCGAGCGGACAGGAAGGAAATTTTTTTTGTTCTCTATTTTTAGGCCAATCCTGACCCGTTTCGTCCTGAATTGAAGCCTGGATGATGTTATTTAATTTTTAGAATTTTTTTACAGTTATTTTTTGAATTTTCTAACTCGGCTCGGATTCGAACGGATAGGAAGGAATTTTTTTTTGTTCTCTATTTTTCAGCATTTCCTGTCCCGTTTCGTCTTGAAATGAAGCCTGGATGATGTTTTGTAATTTTTAGAATTTTTTGGCATTTATGTTTTGAATTTTCTAACTCGGCTCGGGTTCGAACGGATCGGAAGGAAATTTTTTTTGTTCTCTATTTTTCGGCCTTTCCAGACCCGTCTCATTTTGAAACGAAGCCTGGATGATGTTTTTTAATTTTTAGAATTTTTTTGCATTTATTTTTGAATTTTGTAACTCGGCTCGGGTTCGAATGGATAGGAAGGAAATTTTTTTTGTTCACTATTTTAGGGCCTTTCCTGATCCGTTTCGTCTTGAAAATGATGCCTGGATGATGTTATTTAATTTTTAGAATTTTTTTGCAGTTATTTTTTGAATTTTCTAACTCGCTCGGATTCTAAGATAGGAAGGATAATTTTTTTTTGTTCTCTATTTTTAGGCACTTTTCCTGATCCCGTTTGCGTCTTGAATGATGCCTGGATGAATGTTATTTAATTTTTAGAAATTTTTTGCAGTTATTTTTTGAAATTTTCTAACTCTGCTCGATTCTAGACGGATAGGAAGGGAAATTTTTTTTGTCTCCTATTTTTAGGCCTTTCCCTGTTCCCGTTTCGTCTTGAAATGATGCTGGATGATGTTTTGTAAGTTTTAGAATTTTTTTTGCATTTTTGTTTGTTGAATTTTCCTACTCGGACTCGGGTTCAAGCGGCAGGAAAGGAAATTATTTTTTGTTCTCTACTTTTAGGCCAATCCTGACCCGTTTCGTCCTGAATTGAAGCCTGGATGAATGTTTTTTATTTTAGAATTTTTTTGGCATTTATTTTTTGAATTTTCTAAGCTCGG
>NW_022156254.1:0-1515 GCF_001633185.2 Quercus lobata
AGAACAAAAATAATTCCTTCCTATCCGTGTCACACCCGAGTTAGAAAGATCAAAATAAATGCAAAAAATTTAAAATTAAAGACCACATCTATCCACGGGTTCATTTTAAGGCCATAGCGGTGCCATGATAGCCGAAAATATAGAGAACAAAATATTCCTCCAAACCCGTTCGAAAACCGGCCCGAGTTTGAAATTTCTAAAATAAATTGCAAAAAATTTTAAACCAATTTAAAAACAACATTCCGGCTTCATTGTATAGACGAAAAAAGCGTAGTGACAGGCCGAAAATCTGAGGAACAAAATATTCCCTTCCCAACCGTTCGATTACCCGCCCGGTTAGAAAATCCTATAATAAATGTAATCACATTATAAAATTAAAAAACATCATCCAGGCATCATTTTCAAGATGAAACGGGTCAGTGACAGGCCGAAAAATTGAGAACAAAATAATTTCCTTCCCTCCTTCTCGATACCCGACCCGAGTAGAAAATTCAAAAAAGTTAATGCATAAAAAATTTCCTAAAAAGATTAAAAAACAGCATCCAGGGTTCATTTCAAGAACCAATACGGGCCAGGATGGCTGAAAAATCGAGGACAAGAAAAATTTCCTTCCTATCCGTTCGAACCCGACACGAGTTAGAAAATTCAAAAATAAATGCAAAAAAATTTTAAAAATTAAAAAATATCATCCAGGCTTCATTTCAAGAAGAATCGGGTCAGGAGAGGCCGAAAAATTGAGAACAAAAATAATTTCCTTCCTATCCGTTCGAACCCGACCCGAGCTAGAAAATTCAAAAAATAAATGCAAAGAAATTCTAAAAATTAAAAAACATCACCCAGGGTTCATTTTAAGACCATACGGGCCAGGATAGGCCGAAAAATAGAGAACAAAAATAATTTCCTTCCAACCCGTTCGAAACCGGCCCGAGGTCCAAAATTCTAAAATAAATGCAAAAATTTTTAAAATTAAAAAACATCATCCAGGTCATTCGATTAGACGAACGGGCAAGCTGCAGCGAAAATGGTTAGAACAAGAATAATTCTCCAACGTTTCGAACCGGGCCGAGTGTTAGAAAATTCTTAAATATAAATGTAATAATATGTTAAAATTGAAAGAACGATTCATCAGCATCATTTCAAGATAAAACGGGTCAGGACAGCCGAAAAATGGAAACAAAAATATTTCGCTTGCGTAGTGGTTCGAACCCGACCCGGAGCTAGTAGGTTCAAAAAAATAAATGCAAAAATATGGCTAAAAATTAAAAAATATACATCCAGGGTTTCATTTTCACAGACCATAGCGCGGCCAGGAAATTTTTTTTTTTTGGTTTTGTGTGGTTTGTTGTTTTTTTTATTGTTTGGTTTTAGTTTTGTTTTTTTGTTTGTTCTTTTTTTTGTTTTTTTTTTGTTTTTTTTTTTTTTTTTTTTTTTTTTTTTTTTTTTTTTTTTTTTTTTTTTTTTTTTTTTTTTTTTTTTTTCTTTTCTTTTTTTTTGTGTGAAAAATTGAGAAACAAA
>NW_022156255.1:0-1515 GCF_001633185.2 Quercus lobata
GGCTTGAGTCCGAGAACCTTGCAAGGCCTTGCTTCTGTCCAAAACTTGTATTTTTTCTTTTCTGTTATTGGTTTCCCCATAGGCTTGAGTCCGAGGACCATGCAAGGCCTTGGTTCTGTCCAAAACTTGTAGTTTTTTCTTTTCTGTACTTGGTTTCCCCATAGGCTTTAGTCCGAGGACCATGCAAGGCCTTGGTTCTGTCCAAAACTTGTAGTTTTTTCTTTTCTGTACTTGGTTTCCCCATAGGCTTGAGTCCGAGGACCATGCAAGGACTTGGTTCTGTCCAAAACTTGTAGTTTTTTCTTTTCTGTACTTGGTTTCCCCATAGCTTGAGTCCGAGGACCATGCAAGGCCTTGGTTCTGTCCAAAACTTGTAGTTTTTTCTTTTCTGTACTTGGTTTCCCCATAGGCTTGAGTCCGAGGACCATGCAAGTCCTTGGTTCTGTCCAAAACTTGTGATTTTTTTTTGAGTACTTGGTTTGCCCATAGACTTGAGTCCGAGGACCATGCATGGCCTTGGTTGTGTCCAAAACTTGTGATTTTTCTTAGAGTACTTGGTTTCCCCATAGGCTTGATTCCGAGGACCACGCAAGGCCTTGGTTCTGTCCAAAACTTGTGATTTTTCTTTCGAGTACTTGGTTCCCCATAGGCTTGATTCCGAGGACCACGCAAGGCCTTGGTTCTGTCCAAAACTTGTGATTTTTCTTTCGAGTACTTGGTTTCCCTATAGGCTTGAGTCCGAGGACCACGCAAGGCCTTGGTTCTGTCCAAAACTTGTAATTTTTCTTTCGAGTACTTGGTGTCCAAAACATGTGATTTTTCTTTCGAGTACTTGGTTTCCCCATAGGCTTGAGTTCGAGGACCACGCAAGGACTTGGTTTCTGTCCAAAACATGTGATTTTTCTTTCGAGTACTTGGTTTCCCCATAGGCTTGAGTCCGAGGACCACGCAAGGCCTTGGTTCTGTCTAAAACTTGTGATTTTTCTTTTGAGTACTTGGTTTCCCCATAGGCTTGAGTCCGAGGACCATGCAAGGCCTTGGTTCTGTCCAAAACTTGTGATTTTTCTTTTGAGTACTTGGTTTCGCCCATAGGACTTGATCCGAGGACCCAAGCAAGGCCCTTGGTTTTGTCGCAAAAGCTTGGTTGATTTCTTTTGAGGTACTTTGGTTTCCCCATAGGCTTGAGTCCGAGGACCATGCATGGCCTTGGTTCTGTCCAAAACTTGTGATTTTTCTTTCGAGAACTTGGTTTCCGCATAGGCTTGAGTCCGAGGACCACGCAAGGCCTTGGTTCTGTCCAAAACTTGTGATTTTCTTTTGAGTACTTGGTTTTCCCATAGGATTGAGTCCGAGGACCATGCAAGGCCTTGGTTCTGTCCAAAACTTGTGATTTTTCTTTTGAGTATTTGGTTTTCCCATAGGCTTGAGTCCGAGGACCATGCAAGGCCTTGGTTCTGTCCAAAACTTGTGATTTTTCTTTTGAGTACTTGGTTTCCCAATAGGCTTGAGTCCGAG
>NW_022156256.1:0-1515 GCF_001633185.2 Quercus lobata
GAGGCTTGAGTCCGTGGACTATGCAATGCCTTGGTTCTGTCCAAAACCTAGCTTTCCACATCCAGGTAGTTGGTTTCCCCAGAGGCTTGAGTTCGTGGACTATGCAATGCCTTGGTTCTGTCCAAAACCTAGTTTTCCACATCCAGGTAGTTGGTTTTCCCATAGGCTTGAGTCCGAGAACTATGCAATGCCTTGGTTCTGTTCAAAACCTAGTTTTCCACATCTAGGTAGTTGGTTTTCCCATAGGCTTGAGTCCGAGGACTATGCAATGCCTTGGTTCTGTTCAAAACCTAGTTTTCCACATCCAGGTAGTTGGTTTCCCCAGAGGCTTGAGTTCGTGGACTATGCAATGCCTTGGTTCTGTCCAAAACCTAGTTTTCCACATCCAGGTAGTTGGTTTCCCCAGAGGCTTGAGTCCGTGGACTATGCAATGCCTTGGTTCTGTCCAAAACCCAGTTTTCCTCATCCAGGTAGTTGGTTTCCCCAGAGGCTTGAGTCCGTGGACTATGCAATGCCTTGGTTCTGTCCAAAACTCAGTTTTCCTCATCCAGGTAGTTGGTTTCCCCAGAGGCTTGAGTCCGTGGACTATGCAATGCCTTGGTTCTGTCCAAAACCCAGTTTTCCTCATCCAGGTAGTTGGTTTCCCCAGAGGCTTGAGTCCGTGGACTTTGCAATGCCTTGGTTCTGTCCAAAACCTAGTTTGCCACATCCAGGTAGTTGGTTTCCCCAGAGGCTTGAGTCCGTGGACTATGCAATGTCTTGGTTCTGTCCAAAACCTAGTTTTCCTCATCCAGGTAGTTGGTTTCCCCAGAGGCTTGAGTCCGAGGACTATGCAATGCATTGGTTCTGTCCAAAACCTAGTTTTCCACATCCAGGTAGTTGGTTTCCCCAGAGGCTTGAGTCCGTGGACTATGCAATGTCCGTGGTTCTGTCCAAAACCTAGTTTTCCTCATCCACGTATGGTTTTCCCCAGAGGCTTGAGGTCCGAGGAACTATGCAATGCATTGGTTCTGTCCAAAAACCTAGTTTTCCACATCCAGGTAGTTGGTTTCCCCCCAGAGGCTTGAGTCCGTGGACTTATCAATGCCTTGGTTTTGTCCAAAACCTAGTTTTTCCTCATCCAAGGTAGTTGGTTTTCCCCAAGGCTTGAGTCCGTGGACTATGCAATGCCTTGGTCGTCCAAAACCGAGTTTCCTCATCCAGGTAGTTGGTTTCCCCAGAGGGCTGAAGTCCGAGGAACATGCAATGCCTTGTTCTGTTCCAAAAACCTAGTTTCCACACCAGATAGTTGGTTTCCCCAGAGGCTGGAGATCCGTGGAACTATGCAATCCCTGGTTCCTGTCCAAAACCTAGTTATCCTCATACCAGGTAGTTGGTTCCCCAGAGCTTTGAGTCCGTGGACTTAAAGCAATGCCTTGTTCTGTCCAAAAACTGTTTTTCCTCATCCGGTATTGGTTTCCCCAGAGCTTGGAGTCCGTGGACTATGCATGCCATGGTTCTGTCCAAACCTAGTTT
>NW_022156257.1:0-1515 GCF_001633185.2 Quercus lobata
TTTTGTTTTTACTTTTTTGGTTTATCTCATCCCGTTTTGGCTAGAAATAATGCCGGGAAGAGGTTTTATAATTTTTTGAATTTTTTTACAATTTTTTTCGGAATTTTCTTGTCCGGGTCGAGTATGAACGAAATTCGGGAATAAAATTTTGTTTTCGCTTTATAGGCCTATCTCATCCCGTTTTGGCTAAAAATAATGTCGGGAAGAGGTTTTATAATTTTTTGAATTTTTTTACAATTTTTTTCGGAATTTTCTTGCCCGGGTCGAGTAAGAACAGAATTCGGGGACTAAATTTCTTTCACTTTATATCCTATCTCACTCACCCTGTTTTGGTTTTATCGAAATAATGCCGGGAAGAGGTTTATAATTTTAATTTACTTTACTATTCTTTTCGGAATTTTATGCCCGGGTCGAGTAATGAAAGGAATACGGGTCTAAAATTTGTTTTCTATTTTTGGGGGTTTATATCTTTCCCGTTTTTGGCTAAAAATAATTCCGGGGAAGAGGTTTTATAATTTTTTGAATTTATTTACTTTCTTTTTCGGAATTTTCTTGCACGGGTCGAGTAAAAACAGAATTCGGGACTAAAATTTTCTTTTCACTTTTATGTCCTATCTCATCCCGTTTTGGCTAGAAATAATGCCGGGAAGAGGTTTTATAATTTTTTGAATTAATTTACTATCTTTTTCGGAATTTTCTTGCCCGGGTCAAGTATGAACGGAATTCGGGTCTAAAATTTTGTTTTCTATTTTTTGGTCTATATCTCCCGTTTTTGCAAAATAATCCGGGAAGAGGTTTTATAATTTTTGAGTTATTTTTACAATTTTTTCGTAATTTTTCTTGCCCGAGTCGGTAAAGAACAGAATTCGGGACTAGAAATTTTCATTATCACCTTTATGTCTATCCTCATCCCGTCTGGCTAGAAATAATGCCGGGAAGATGTTTTCTTATAATTTTTTGAATTGTATTTACTTTTCTTTGTCGGATTTTCTGCCCGGGTCGAGTATTAACGCAATTTCGGGTTCTTAAAATTTTGTTTTGCTATTTTTTGGTCTATATCTTCCCGTTTTGGTGGAAATATGCCGGAAGAAAGGTTTTATAATTTTTGAATTTTTTTACTATTTTTTTCGGAATTTTCTTGTACCGGTAGAGTATGAACGGAATTCGGGTCTAAAATTTTGTTTTCTATTTTTTGGTCTATATCTTCCCGTTTTGGTGGAAATATTGCCGGGAAGAGGTTTTATAATTTTTTGAATTTTTTTACTATTTTTATCGGAATTTTCTTGTCCGGGTCGAGTATGAACGGAATTCGGGACTAAAATTTTGTTTTCACTTTTTCGGATTATCTCATCCCGTTTTGGATAAAAATAATTCTGGGAAGAGGTTTTATAATTTTTGAATTTTTTTACAATTTTTTTCGGAATTTTCTTGTCCGGGTCGAGTATGAGCGGAATTCGGGACAAAAATTTTGTTTTTGCTTTATTGGCCTATCTCAACCCGTTTTGGCTAGAAATA
>NW_022156258.1:0-1513 GCF_001633185.2 Quercus lobata
ACCCGACCCGAGTTAGAAAATCCAAAAATAAATGCAAAAAAATTCTAAAAATTACAAAACATCATCCGGGCTTCATTTCAGGACGAAACGGGTCAGAACAGGCCGAAAAATAAAGAACAAAAAAAATTTCATTCCTATCCGTTGGAACCCGACCCGAGTTATAAAATTCAAAAGTAAATGCAAAAAAATTTTAAAAATTAAAAAACATCAATTAGGCTTCATTTCATGATGATACGGGTCAGGACAGGCCGAAAAATAGAGAATAAAAAAAAATTCATTCCTATCCGTTCGAACCCGACCCGAGTTAGAAAATTCAAAAATAAATGCAACAAAATTCTAAAAATTATAAAACGTCATCCGGGCTTCATTTCAAGACGAAACAGGTCAGAACAGGCCGAAAAATAAAGAACAAAAAAATTTTCATTCCTATCCGTTCGAATTCGACCCGAGTTAGAAAATTCAAAAATAAATGCAAAAAAATTCTAAAAATTACAAAAACATTAATCGGGTTTCCATTTCAAGACAGCAGGTCAGGGCAGGCCGAAAAAATAGAGAACAAAAAAAATTTCATTCCTATTCGTTGAATCCCGACTGAGGTTAGAAATTAAAAATAAAATGCAAAAATTTTAAAAAATTAAAAAACATCATCTAGGCTTCAATTTCAATGGAATGATTTAGGGTCAGAAAAGGCCGAAATAGGGAATAAAAAAAATTTCATTCCTAGTCCGTTCAAACCCGACCCGAGTTAGAAAAATTGAAAAATAAATGCAAAAAAACTTCTAAGAATTACCAAAACATCAATCTGGGCTTCAATTTCAAGACGAACGGGTCAGGACAGGCCGAAAAATAGGGAACAAAAAAAAATTTCATTCCTATCCGTTCAATCCCGACCCGAGTTAGAAAATTCAAAAATAAATGCAAAAAAATTTTAAAAATTAAAAAACATCATCCAGGCTTCATTTCATGATGATACGGGTTAGGAAAGATCGAAAAATAGAGAATAAAAAAAATTTCATTCCTATCCGTTCAATCCCGACCCGAGTTAGAAAATTCAAAATAAATGCAAAAAAATTCTAAAAATTGCAAAACATCATCCGGGCTTCATTTCAAGACGAAACGGGTCAGGACAGGCCGAAAACTAGAGAATAAAAAAAATTTCATTCCTATTCGTTGAAGCCCGACCCGAGTTAGAAAATTCAAAAATAAATGCAAAAAAATTTTAAAAATTAAAAAACATCATCTAGGCTTCATTTCATGATGATTAGGGTCAGAAAAGGCCGAAAAATAGGGAATAAAAAAAATTTCATTCCTATCCGTTCAAACCCGACCCGAGTTAGAAAATTGAAAAATAAATGCAAAAAAATTCTAAAAATTACAAAACATCATCTGGTCTTCATTTCAAGACGAAACGGGTCAGGACAGGCCGAAAAATAGAGAAGAAAAAAAATTTCATTTCTCTTCGTTCAATCCCGACCCGAGTTAGAAAATTCAAAAATAAATGCAATAAAAATTT
>NW_022156259.1:0-1512 GCF_001633185.2 Quercus lobata
AAATATTTTAGTCCCGAATTCCGTCCATACTCGACCCGAGCAAGAAAATTCCGAAAAAAATAGAAAAAAATTAAAAAAACCTTTTTCCAGCATTATTTGGAGCCAAAACGGGATGAGATAAGCTGAGAAAGCGAGGAAAATATTTTAGTCCCGAATTCCGTCCATACTCGACCCGGGCAAGAAAATTACAAGAAAATTCGCAAAAAAATTCAAAAAATTAAGAAGCCTCACTCCGCCATTATTTTTAGCCAAACGGGAAGGAAGATAGGCCGAGAAGTGAGAAAAAAATTTTAGTTACGAATCCCGTTAAAATACTCGACAGGGCCCAGAACATTCCGAAAAAATTTCGCAAACAAATTCAAAAATTAAAAAAACATTTCTCCGCATTATTGTTAGCCAAACGGGGGATGAGATAGGCCGAGAAAAGCGAGAAAAAATTTTATCCCCGAATTCCGTTTCAATACTCGACCCGGGAAGGAAAATTCCGAAAAAAATAGCAAACACATCAAAAACCTATTTCGCAGCATTACGGGATGAGATCGCGAAGAAAGCGAGAAAAAAATTTTAGTCCCGAATTCCCGTTCATCCTCGGGTCCGGCTAAGAAAATTCCGAAAAAAATTGCAAAAAAAATTCAAAAAATTAAAAAACCTTTTCCAGCATTATTTCCTAGCAAAACGGGATGGAATAGGCCCAGGAAGAAAAAAAAAAAATTTAGTCCCGAATTCTTATACTCGACACGGGCATGAAAAATTTTGAAAAAAAATAGGCAAAAAATTAAAAAATAGTTTTTCTGGCGTTATTTCTAGCTAAGAAAGGTTGAGAGAGGTCAGACGAAAGAAAAAATTTTAGTCCCGAATTCCGTCCATACTCGACCAGGGCAAGAAAATTCCGAATGAAATTGCAAAAAAATTCAAAAAATTAAAAAACTACTTTCCAGCATTATTTTTAGCCAAAACGGGATGAGATAGGCCGAGAAAGCGAGGAAAAAATTTTAGTCCCGAATTCCGTCCATACTCGACTCGGTTAAGAAAATTCCGAAAGAAATTGCAAAAAAATTCAAAAAATTAAAAAACCTCTTTCCAGCATTATTTATGGCCAAAACGGGATGGGATTGGCCGAGAAAGCGAGGAAAATATTTTAGTCCCGAATCCGTCCATACTCGACCCAGGCAAGAAAATTCCGAAAGAAATTGCAAAAAAATTCAAAAAATTAAAAACTCTCTTTCCAGCATTATTTTTGGCCAAAACGGGATGAGATAGGCCGAGAAAGCGAGGAAGAAATTTTAGTCCCGAATTCCGTCCATACTCGACTCGGTTAAGAAAATTCCGAAAGAAATTGCAAAAAAATTCAAAAAATTAAAAAACCTCTTTCCAGCATTATTTATGGCCAAAACGGGATGGGATTGGCCGAGAAAGCGAGGAAAAAATTTTAGTCCCGTATTCCGTCCATACTCGACCCAAGCAAGAAAATTCCGAAAGAAATTGCAAAAAAATTCAAAAAATTAAAAAATC
>NW_022156260.1:0-1511 GCF_001633185.2 Quercus lobata
GAAAATTCCGAAAAAAACAGTAAAAATGATCAAAAAATTATAAAACCTCTTCCCGGCATTATTTTTAGCGAAAACGGGATGAGATATGCCGAAAAAGAGAAAACAAAATTTTAGTTCCGAATTCCGTTCATACTCGACCCGGGCAAGAAAATTCCGAAAAAAATAACAAAAAAACTCAAAAAATTATAAAACCTCTTCCTTGCATTATTTTTAGCCAAAACTGGATGAGATATGCCGAAAAAGAGAAAACAAAATTTTAGTCCCGAATTCCGTTCATACTCGACCCGGGAAAAAAAATTCCGAAAAAAATAGTAAAAAAATTCAAAAAATTATAAAACCTATTCTCGGCATTATTTTTTGCAAAAAAAAACGGGGATGAGATAGCGAAAAAGAGAAAACCAAAAACGCTTTAGTCCCGAAATCCGTTTTTATACTGACCCGGGGGCAAGAAAATTTCGAAAAAAAAAATAGTAAAAAAATTCAAAAAATATAAAAACCCACTTCCCGGCAATATTTTTAGCCAAAACGGAGATGAGGATAGGCCGAAAAAGTGAAATCAAAATTTTAGTTCCAAATTCCGTTCATACTCTTACCCGGGCAAGAAAATTCTGAAAAAAAATAGTAAAAAATTCAAAAAAATTTTGAAACCTCTTCTGCATTATTTTTAGCCAAAAACGGGATGAGATAGCCTTGAAAAAAGTGAAATCAAAATTTCAGTCCCGAATTTGTCCGTTCATACTCGAACTCGGGCAAAAATCCGAAAAAAATAGTAAGGAAAAATTCAAAATTATAAAAACCTCTATCCCCAAGGTTGGTGGCATCATTAGCCAAAACGGGATGAGATAGGCTGAAAAAGTGAATCAAAATTTCAGTCCCGAATTCCGTTCATACGCGACCCGGGCAAGAAAATTCCGAAAAACATAGTACAAAAATTCAAAAAATTTTGAAACCTCTTCTCGGCATTATTTTTAGCCAAAAAGGGATGAGATAGGCCAAAAAAGTGAAATCAAAATTTTAGTCCCGAATTCCGTTCATACACGACCCCGGCAAGAAAGTTCCGAAAAAAAAAGTAAAAAAGTTAAAAAAATTATAAAACCACTTCCCGGCATTATTTTTAGCGAAAACGGGATGAGATATGCCGAAAAAGAGTGAATCAAATTTTAAAGTCCCCGAATTCCGTTCATACCGTACACGACCCCGATAGAAACATTCCGAACAAAAAAGTAAAAAATTTAAAAAATTCTAAAACCTCTTCCCGGCATTATTTCTAGCCAAAACGGGATTATATAAGCCGAAAAAGAGAAAACAAAATTTTAGTTCCGAATTCCGTTCTTACTCGACCCGGACAAGAAAATTACGAAAAAAATAGTAAAAAAATTCAAAAAATTATAAAACCTCTTCCGGCATTATTTTTAGCCAAAACGGGATGAGATGGGCCCAAAAAGCGAAAACAAAATTTTACTCCTGAATTCCGTTCACACTCGACCCGGGTAAGAAAATTCTGAAAAAAA
>NW_022156261.1:0-1508 GCF_001633185.2 Quercus lobata
ACTAAAATTTTGTTTTCTCTTTTTCGGCCTATCTCGTCCCGTTTTGGCTAAAAATAATGCCGGGAAGAGGTTTTATAATTTTTTGAATTTTTTTACTAGTTTTTTCTAAATTTTGTTTCCCGGGTCCAGTATGAACGGAATTCGGGACAAAAATTTTGTTTTCTCTTTTTCGGCCTATCTCATCCCGTTTTGGTTAAAAATTATGCCAGGAAGAGGTTTTATAGTTTTTTGAATTTTTTTACTATTTTTATCGGAATTTTCTTGCCCGGGTCGTGCATGAACGGAATTCGGGACTAAAATTTTGTTTTCTCTTTTTCGGCCTATCTCGTCCCATTTTGGCTAAAAATAATGCTGGGAAGAGGTTTTATAAATTTTTGAATTTTTTTACTATTTTTTTCTGAATTTTCTTGCCCAGGTCGTGTATGAACGGAATTCGGGAGTAAAATTTTGTTTTCTCTTTTTCGGCCTATGTCGTCCCGTTTTGGATAAAAATAATGCCAGGAAGAAGTTTTATAATTTTTTGAATTTTTTTACTAGTTTTTTCTGAATTTTGTTTCCCGGGTCCAGTATGAACGGAATTCGGGACAAAAATTTTGTTTTCTCTTTTTCGGCCTATCTCATCCCGTTTTGGCTAAAAATAATGCCAGGAAGAGGTTTTATAGTTTTTTGAATTTTTTTAGTATTTTTCTTGACATTCTGTTTCCCGGGGTCCAGATGAAACGGACATTCGGGGACAAAAATTTCTGTTTTCTCTTTTTCGCCAATCTCATCGCCGTTTTGGCTAAAAATAATGCAGGAAGACGGTTTTTCTAGTTTTTGAATTTTTTTCTATTTTATCGGAATTTTCTTGCCCAGGGTCGTTGCTGACGGAATTCGGGACTAAATTTTTGTTTTCTCTTTTTCGGCCTATCTCGTCCCCGTTTTGGCTAAAAATATGCGGAAGAGTTTTTATAATGTTTTAAATTTTTACTAATTTTCTTTCTGAATTTTTTTTCCGGTCTAGTATGAAGGGAATTCGGAGACTAAATGTTGTGGTCACTTTTGTCGCCAGATTCATCCTTTTTGGACTAAACATATGCCGGGAGGAGGTTTTATATATTTTTTTAATGTTTACTATTTTTGTCTGAATTTTCTGACAGTTTGTCGAGTAGAACGGGTTCGGGAATAAATTTTGTTTCACTTTTTCGGCCTATCTCATCCGTTTTCTCTAAAAGTATGGCGGGAGAGGTTTTATAATTTTTTAGAATTTTTAACTATTTTTTTTCAGAATTTTCTAGCCCGGGTCGAGTATGAACGGAATTCGGGACTAAAATTTTGTGCTCACTTTTTCAGCCTACCTCATCCCGTTTTTGCTAAAAATAATGTGGGGAAGAGGTTTTATAATTTTTTGAATCTTTTTACTATTTTTCTCGGAATTTTCTTGCCCGTGTCGAGTATGAACGGAATTCGGGTCTAAAATTTTGTTTTCTTTTTTTTTTCGGCCCCATCTCATCCCGTTTTGGATAAAA
>NW_022156262.1:0-1507 GCF_001633185.2 Quercus lobata
ATTTATTTTTGAATTTTCTAACTCGGGTCGAGTTCGAACGGATAGGAATGAATTTTATTTTATTCTCTATTTTTTGGCCTGTCCTGACCCGTTTCGTCTTGAAATGAAGCTCGGATGATGTTTTGTAATTTTTTGAATTTTTTTGCATTTATTTTCGAATTTTCAAATTCGGGTCGAGATTGAACGGATAGGAATGAAATTTTTTTTGTTCTCTATTTTTCGGCCTGTCCTGACCTGCTTCGTCTTGAAATGAAACCCGGATATATGTTTTGTAATTTTTAGAATTTTTTTTGCATTTATTTTGAATTTTCTAACTCGGGTCTATTCGAACGGATAAGGAATGAATTTTTTTAATTCTCTGATTTTTTGGCTGTCTTGGCTGCCCGTTTCGTCCTTGAAATGAAGCTCGGATGATGTTTTTGTAATGTTTTTTTGAATTTTTTTTGCATTTATTTTTTGAATTTTCTAAACTCGGGTCGAGTTCGAACGGATAGGAATGAAATTTTTTGTTCTAATTTTCGGCCTGTTTCTGACCTGTTTCGTCTTGAATGAAGCCCGGATGACGTTTTGTAATTTTTTTAGAATTTTTTGCATTTATTTTTGAATTTTCTAACTCGGTCGGTTTGAACGGAAATAAATGAAGTGAATTTTTTTTATTCTTCTATTTTCGGCTGTCTTGACGCCGTATCATCAATGAAATGAAGCCTAATGATGTTTTAATTTTTAAATTTTTTTGCATTTACTTTTGAATTTTATAAACTGGTCGGGTTCCAACGGATAGGAATGAAATTTTTTTTTGTTCTCTATTTTTTTCGCCTTCCTAAACATCCGTTTTCGTCTTGAAATGAAGCCCGGATGTTGTTTTTTAATTTTTAAAATTTTTTTGCATTTATTTTTGAATTTTCTAACTCGAGTCTAGTTCGAACAGAAAGAATGAAATTTTTTTTGTTCTCTATTTTTCGGCCTGTCCTGAACCGTTTTGTCTTGAAATGAAGCCCGGATGATGTTTTGTATTTTTTAGAATTTTTTTGCATTTATTTTTGAAATTTTCTAACTCGGGTCGGGTTCGAACGATAAGGAATGTAATTTTTTATTCTCATATTTACGGCCTTTCTGACCCGTAATCGTGAATGAAATAAGCCTGGATGATGTTTTTTGTAATTTTTAGAATTTTTTTGCATTTAATTTTTGAATTTTTCTAACTCGGACCGTCGTCGGGATTGAACGAATAGAAATGAAATTTTTTTGTTCTCTTTTTTTCTTTTTTCGACCTGTCCTGACCCGTTTCGTCTTGAAATGAAGCCTGGATGATGTTTTTGTAATTTTTAAAAAAAAATTTCATTTATTTTTAAATTTTCGAACTCGGGTCGGGTTCGAACGGATAGGAATGAAATTTTTTTTATCCTCTATTTTTCGACCTGTCCTGACCCGTTTCGTCTTGAAATGAAGCCCGGATGTTGTTTTTTAATTTTTAAAATTTTTTTGCATTTATTTTTGAATTTTCTAA
>NW_022156263.1:0-1506 GCF_001633185.2 Quercus lobata
AAGGAATAAATCATTTAACATTTTCAATTCATAAGGGAAAATAAATAGTGTATGGCATTTATTTTTCTTTCTATTTAGTAGGTCTATACTTTGATACTTCATTTTGATTTTGGAAGAAAAGAGTGAGCAGGTTTAGTGAAAGCTAAAACATGTTGTAAAATTTCCTTTAATTTATGAGTGATACTAGAGATACAAACTATTTTACGAACTGCTGATGTGGCGAGTGCTTATTGGTAAATGAAAAGGTAATGTTAATGGTAGGTCTAGATGAAAACACTCTACATATAGAAGTGCTACACACTTTTGATCGCCCACCACCGAGGACACCTTAACTTTATGATAGCATATCTAATTATTCGATATCCGATAGAGCTTTAGCCTTAGTGAGAGGACATATGAAAGTGGCCACACCGTAGGGCCTCGCAATTCTGAGGAAATCAGCCTACCCCTGTGACCTCAACCAACGCGTATCCCCGCTTGCGACCTTTTAGGTAAGCAAAGGACCCATAAATGAGTAGTGCGAAGGAAAGTGGAACATGAGTCGTCAAAGGAAAGAGAAATTGCAACGGGTGGAAAGGGCAATTCGTAGAAAGCTTACAATTGAAGGGAGGCTAAGATAAGACAGCAAGCAAGAGAGAGTCTTGTTCCAGTGCACCACCTTGATATGCCTCATATTTTACTTTTTTGCACTTTTATGATTCTCATGTTTTTGTTTTTGAATTTAATAAAGGATTGGAGTGTTCCAAATCCCCTATGAAAACAGTCTTGTTACTTTTTAATTTGAGCAATAAGAGAATCACCTTTTTATATAATCTTTGCTTATTGTCATCTCATTTATTTTTCCATTTTTCTTTTTTTTTTTTTCTCTTTGCTATGTAACTTTTGGCCCAGACGTCCCTTCGGGATTTTCCCGCCATGTCCCATTAGTCTTTTTCTCCTAACTTTTTCCTAGAACATTGCCTTTCTCGCCGGTTTCTATCTAGAAAAAGGTTCTTTTGGCTAATTGTTGCCGTAGATCCGCCTGTTCGGCTGTTTCACACCCTAGCAGAGCTTTTTTTCTTTTTACTTTTTCTTTAAAACTGTGGTAATTTCCGGTGGTCTATGCCATGTTAATCATTCTGCGAAGCATCTCTTCTCCATCCAAGTCTGTGACTTATAGCACCTCTAACGTGATCTTCTTAATGATCCGAAGGCCTAGACCACGTTGGCTTCATCTTTCCTCTTGGATCAAAATTCTCATCTCTAAGCACCTTTAGGACCAAGTCTCCCTCCTTGAGGTTTCTTGGTTTCAATTTCTTTTTGAATGCTCTAGCAATTATTTTTTGGTACCCTTATGTATGATATTGTGCCCTAGCCCTCTTCTCATCTATCAAAGCCAATTGTTCATATCTTGCCTTAGCCCAATCCTCTTCTAGGACCTTGGTTTCCACCAAAACTCTCAAAGATTGTATCTCCACCTCAATAGGAAGCACCATCTCACTTCCATAAACCAAAGAGTAAGGTGTT
>NW_022156264.1:0-1506 GCF_001633185.2 Quercus lobata
CATAATTTTTAGCCAAAACGGGATGAGAAAGGCCGAAGAAGAGAAAACAAAATTTTAGTCCCGAATTCCGTTGATACACGACCCGGGCAAGAAAATTCCGAAAAAAATAGTAAAAAAATTCAGAAAATAAAAAAATCGCTTCCCGGCATAATTTTTAGCCTAAACGGGATGATATAGGCCGAAAAAGAGAAAACAAAATTTTAGTCCCGAATTCCGTTCATACTCGACACGGGCAAGAAAATTCCGAAAAAAATAGTAAAAAAATTCAAAAACTTATAAAACCGCATCCCGACATAATTTTTAGCCAAAACGGGATGATATAGGCCGAAAAAGAGAAACAAAATTTTATCCCGAATTCCGTTTATTTACTCACTCGGCAGAAATTCCGAAAAAAAATAGTAAAAAAATTCAAAAACTTAGAAACCGCCCATCCCGGAACATAATTTTAGCAAACGGCTATGATATAGGCGAAAAAGAGAACAAAATTCCGAAGAAAATAGTAAAAAAATTCAAAAAATTATAAAACCGCTTCCCGACATAATTTTTGGCCAAAACGGGATGAGATAGGCCGAAAAGGAGAAAACAAAATTTTAGTCCTGATTTCCGTTCATACTCGACCCGGGCAAAAAAATTCCGAAAAAAATAGTTAAAAAACTCAAAAAATTATAAAACCGCTTCCCGGCATAATTTTTAGACAAAACGGGATGAGAAAGGCCGAAGAAGAGAAAACCAAATTTTAGTCCCGAATTCCGTTGATACACGACCCGGGCAAGAAAAATCCGAAAAAAATAGGAAAAATTCAAAAATAAATAAAACGCTTCCCGGCATAATTTAGCCTAAACGGGAATGATATAGAACCGAAAAGAGAAAAACAAAATTTTAGTCCCGAGTACGAGTATCGTTCTTGTTGGTGGAGCGCTTAGGCGTTCGTTCCGTTCATACACGATGGGCAAAAATTCCGAAAACAAAATAGTAAAAAAATTCAAAAAATCAAAGAACCGCATCACCGGACAAAATTTTAGAGCAAAACGGGAATGAAATAGGCCCGAAAAAAGAGAAAACAGAAAAATTTTAGTACCATCAGAATCCGTCATACTCGATCCTTCTGTGTCTAAAATTCCCGAAAAAAATAGTTAAAAAACTCCAAAAAAATTTATAAAAAACCGCTTCCCGACATAAGTTGGACCAAAACGGGAATGAGACAGGCCGAAAAGGAGAAAACAAACATGTTTTAGTCCCGAATTCCGTTCATACTCGACCCGGGCAAAAAAATTCCGAAAAAAATAGTTAAAAAACTCAAAAAATTATAAAACCGCTTCCCGACATAATTTTTAGCCAAAACGGGATGATATAGGCCGAAAAAGAGAAAACAAAATTTAATTCCCGAATTCCGTTCATACTCGACCCGGGCGAGAAAATTCCGAAAAAAATAGTAAAAAAATTCAAAAAATTATAAAACCGCTTTCCAGCATAATTTTTAGCGAAAACGGGATGAGATAGGCTGAA
>NW_022156265.1:0-1506 GCF_001633185.2 Quercus lobata
AAAAAATTCTAAAAATTAAATAACATCATCCAGGCTTCATTTCAAGACGAAACGGGACAGGAAAAGCCAAAAAATAGAGAACAAAAAAAATTTCCTTCCTATACGTTCGAATCCGAGCCGAGTTAGAAAATTCAAAAAATAACTGCAAAAAAATTCTAAAAATTAAATAACATCATCCAGGCTTCATTTCAAGACGAAACGGGTCAGGAAAGGCCGAAAAATAGAGAGAAAAAAAAATTGCTTCCTATCCGTTCGAATCCGAGCCGAGTTAGAAAATTCAAAAAATAAATGCAAAAAAATTCTAAAAATTAAAAAACATCATCCAGGCTTCAATTTCAAGACGAAACGGGTCCCCAGGAAGGCCCGAAAAAATAGAGAGAAAAAAAATTGCTTCCTATCCGTTTTCGATCTCGAGCCGAGTTAGAAATTCAAAAAATAAATGCAAAAGTTCTAAAAATTAAAAAACTCATCCAGGCTTCAATTCGGACGAAACGGGACAGGAAATGCTGAAAAATAGAGAACAAAAAAAAATTCCTTCCTATCCGTTCGAATCCGAGCCGAGTTAGAAAATTCAAAAAATAACTGTAAAAAAATTCTAAAAATTAAATAACAAAATCCAGGCTTCAATTCAGGACGAAACGGGTCAGGATTGGCCTAAAAATAGAGAACAAGAAAAATTTCCTTCCTGTCCGCTCGAACCCGAGCCGAGTTAGAAAATTCAAAACATAAATGCAAAAAAATTCTAAAAATTACAAAACATCATCCAGGCATCATTTCAAGACGAAACGGGACAGGAAAGGCCGAAAAATAGAGAACAAGAAAAAATTTCCATCCTGATCCGTTCGAAACCCCCGACCCGAGTTAGAAAATTCAAAAAATAAATGCAAAAAAATCTAAAATTAAATAACATCACCAGGCTTCATTTCAAGAACGAAAACGGTCAGGAAAGCCGAAAATAGAGAAAAAAAAATTTCCTTCCATCCGTTAGAATCCGAGCAGGAGTTAGAAATCAAAAAATATACTGCAAAAAATTCTAAAGGAATTGAAGATAACATCAATCCAGGCATCATTTCACAAAGACGAAACGGATCAGGAAAAGGCCTAAAAAATAGTGAAACCAAAAAAAAGTTTTTTTTCCTTCCTGATCCGTCGAAATCCCCTGACCGAGTTAGAAAATCAAAATAAATGCAAAAAAATTCTAAAATTAAATAACATCATCCAGGCATCATCCAGAAGAACGGGTCAGGACAAGGATAGAAAATAGAGAACAAAGAAAAAAATTCCTTCTGTCCGCTGACCCGACCCGAGTTAGAAAATTCAAAAATAAATGCAAAAAAATTCTAAAAATTACAAAACATCATCCGGGCTTCATTTCAAGACGAAGAAGGTCAGGGCAGGCCCAAAAATAGAGAACAAAAAAAATTTCATTCCTATCCGTTCAAACCCGACCCGAGTTAGAAAATTCAAAAATAAATGCAAATAAATTCTAAAAATTACAGAACATCA
>NW_022156266.1:0-1505 GCF_001633185.2 Quercus lobata
TTTTTAATTTTTAAAATTTTTTTTGCATTTATTTTTGAATTTTGTAACTCGGGTCGGGTTCGAACGGATAGGAATGAAATTTTTTTGCTTCTCTATTTTTCGGCCTATCCTGATCCGTTTCATCTTGAAATGAAGCCTGGATGATGTTTTTTAATTTTTAAAATTTTTTTGCATTTATTTTTGAATTGTGTAACTCGGGTCGAGTTCGAACGGATAGGAATGAAATTTTTTTTCTTCTTTATTTTTTGGCCTCTCCTGACCCGTTTCATATTCAAATGAAGCCTGGATGATGTTTTTTAATTTTAAAAAAATTTTTTGCATTTTTTTGAATTTTTAACTTCGAGTCGGGTTAACGCAACGGAAAGAAATGAATTTTTTTGTTATCTATTTCTGCCTGTCCTGAACCGTTTCGTCTTGAAATGAAGCCCGATGATATTTTGTAAATTTTTAGAATTTTTTTGCATTTAATATTTGAATTTTCTAACCGGGCGGGTTCGAACGGATAGGAAAAGAAATTTTTTTATCTCTATTTTCGATGTCCGACTCCGTTCGTCTTGAAATGAGCCTGGATTGTTGTTTTTAATTTTTAAAATTTTTTTGCCATTTATTTTTGAATTTCTAACTCGAGTCTGGTCGAACGGAAAGAATGAATGTTTTTTTTTATTCCTATTTTTTGGCCGTTCCTGAACCCAGTTTTCGTCTTGAAATGAAGCCCCGGATGAAGTTTGTAATTTTTAGATTTTTTTAAATTTATTTTTGAATTTCTAACTCGGGTCGGGATCCAACGAATGGAAGAAATTTTTTTTGTTCTCTATTTTTGGCCTGTCCTGACCCGTTTCATCTTGAAATGAAACCCGGATAATGTTTTGTAATTTTTAGAATTTTTTAGAATTTATTTTTGAATTTTCTAACTCGGGTCGAGTTCGAACGGATAGGAATGAATTTTATTTTATTCTCTATTTTTGGCCTGTCCTGACCCGTTTCGTCTTGAAATGAAGCTCGGATGATGTTTTGTAATTTTTTGAATTTTTTTGCATTTATTTTTGAATTTTCTAAATCGTGTCGGGTTTGAACGGATAGGAATGAAATTTTTTTTGTTCTCTATTTTTCGGCCTGCCCTGACCTGCTTCGTCTTGAAATGAACCCGAATGATGTTTTTGTAAAATTTTTATAATTTTTTTGCCCTTTATTTTTGAATTTTCTAACTCGGGTCGGGTTCGAACGGATAGGAATGAAATTTTTTTTCTCTAGTTTCGGCTTTTCCTGTCCCGTTTCGTCTTGAAATGAAGCCTGGATGATGTTTGGTAATTTTTAGAATTTTTTGGCATTTATGTTTTGAATTTTCTAACTCGGCTCGGGTTCGAACGGATAGGAAGGAAATTTTTTTTGTTCTCTATTTTTCGGCCTTTCCAAACCCGTCTCGTTTTGAAACGAAGCCTGGATGATGTTTTTTAATTTTTAGAATTTTTTTGCATTTATTTTTTGATTTTCTAACTCGGCTCGGG
>NW_022156267.1:0-1505 GCF_001633185.2 Quercus lobata
GGTCCCATCAGTCTAATCCGGATTGTTGGGGATGACTTGATAAAGCTGGGCAGAGTACGGTTCTGCAGGCATTGGGCCTTATCCAGAAGGGTATTTAGGGAAAATCGCCCAAGGTATTTTGGATTTCCTTACGAATTTATCCCTTTATTTGGCGGATTATGGGGCCTGCCGAGGACTAACTGGTCCTCGGCTGCCTCCCAAAATTGGTCTGTGCTCTGCGTCATGGAGCTTGGGCCACAGTTCTCCTCGGATTGGGCCCTCGGACTCTCTAAGGGCAAATGGGCCTGGTCCACGAATTGTTGGGCCCCACAATATATATACACATATATTAATAAGTAAAATTAAGAGAAAAGCCAATTTGATTTTAATTGGATTCTCAATTTTGCTCCACGTGTCTAATATAATTTTTAATTTTTATACCAAGTAAATTATTGAATATAAAAATCGAAAAGTCCAAATCCAATTAGATTTTGCGCCACGTGCTTATCTAATTTTTTAAAATTTTTGTGACAAATAAATTATTATGTGTAAATTAAAACTGAAGAGCTTAAATTCAATTAAATTCTAAATTTTATATATATATATATATATGATATTTTAGAGATATAGGGTTTAAAAAATATATAACGTGTAATTGTAATTATTTTTAAATGTACTTATGTATATGCATGGAAGTTACACACTAGTTATGATAATGATTGAGTTAAAAAAAATAAATTATTGTATTGTCTGAGATTGACTGAAACTAAAGCCTTTATATCTTCTCCCACTCCACTCATTTGTGAAAATTAGCTGGCATGGGCCTGCCACTAATTAATTATTGCTGATTAGAAATGAGTTAAGTGGTTTCCATTAGTTTAATGTTTATTGTCACCTTCGAATTTAGCTTATTTTTGTCGCTTCAAAATAATAAGACACTATTTTTTGCAAGTATCGTTAAAGACACCTCTCATAATTATTGCCGTTGAACTTTACTGTGATGCAAAGTTCAAAACAGTCAGCTTTCTGAACCCACACTTGCCTAACTAATTTTGACTTTGAAGGTTGAATCTTTAATAGTTGCAAAAGATTATTAGGGTTTGATTCAATGTAAATTGAATTTCGAGTGTAAAATGAGTGCAGGAAAAATTGAATTTCTGTAAAAAAAATGAAATTCGGGTGTTTGGTTGTGCAATGAAAAATAATCCGAAAAACGATCTTCGGTGTTTGGTAACATTTTAAAACTGCTATTTTCTTACAAATTTTTCACATTTTTTCAGCCATTTTCTCAGCATTCAAACAAATTTTATTACGGAAAATTTCAATATATACACTTAATACAACAAAAAATCAAAATAAAAACATTGAGTAGGAGGAAGAAAGAGTGAGATCGGAGGGAGAAAGAGTGATAAATTGAGGGAAAGAGAGATCAGGGTGGATGGAGGATGGCAGCGCCGATGAGCTTTAGGTGGATCTAGATGGCGGTCGAGAACAAGAACGAGAACAACCGCACCGATGAGCTTTGG
>NW_022156268.1:0-1502 GCF_001633185.2 Quercus lobata
AGAAAGCGAGGAAAATTTTTAGTCCGAATTCCGTCAACATATCGACCCGGGCAAAATAATTTCCGGAAGAAAATGCAAAAATTCAAAAAATTAAAAAATCTCTGTCCAGCATTATTTTTAGCCAAAAACGGGATGAGTACCAAAGAAAGCGAGGAAAAAAATTTAGGTCCGATTCCGTCCGACTCGACCCGGTCAAGAAAATTCCGAAGAGAATTGGCAAACAAATTCAAAAAATTCAAGAAACACTCTTTCCAGCATTATTTTATGGCCCAAAAACTCTGGGATGGCCGAGAAATGCGAGAAAATATTTTAGTCCCGAATTCGGTCCATACTCAACCGGGCAAGAAAGTATTCGGAAAGAAATTGCATGAAAAAATTCAAAAAAATTAAGACACTTTCCTGGTATTATTTTTTAGCCAAAACGGGAAATTGAGATAGGCCGAGAAAGAGAAAAAAAATTTTAGGTCCCGAATTCGTACATTATTCGCCAGGCAAAAAATTACGAAAAAATCTGCAAAAAAATTCAAAAATTAGAAAAATCTCTCTCCCGCATTATTTGCAAAAACGGGACGAGATTGGGCCGAGAAAGTTGAGAAAATTTAGTCCCAATCGCGTTCATACTCGACCCGGGCAAGAAAATTCCGAAAAAAAAAAAAAGCAAAAAAATTCAAAAAATTAAAAAACCTCATTCCGGCATTATTCATAGGGAAAACGGAATGAGATAGGCCGAGAGAGAGGAAGAAAAATTTTAGTCCCGAATTCCATTCATTCTCGACCGAGCAAGAAAATTCCGAAAAAAATAGCAAAAAAATTCAAAAAATTAAAAAACCCCTTTCCGGCATTATTTTTTGCCAAAACGGGATGAGATAGGCCGGGAAAGAGAAAAACATTTTAGTCTCGAATTCCGTTCATACTCGTCCCCGGGAAGAAAATTGCGAAAAAAATAGCAAAAAATTCAAAAAATAAAAAACTTTCCCGGCATTATTTTAAGCAAAAACGGGATGAGATATGCCGAAAAAATGAGAAAACAAATTATAGGTTCCGAATTCTCGTTCATAACTCGAGCCCGGGCAAGAAAATTCCGAAAGAAATAGTAAAAAAATTCAAAAAATTATAAAACCTCTTCTCGGCATTATTTTTAGCCAAAACGGGATGAGATAGGTCGAAAAAGTGAAATCAAAATTTTAGTCTCGAATTCCGTTCATACTCGACCCGGGCAAGAAAATTCCGAAAAAATAGTAAAAATATTCAAAATATTTTAAAACCTCATCCCGGCATTATTTTTAGCAAAAACGGGATGAGATATACCGATAAAGAGAAAACAAAATTTTAGTCCCGAATTCCGTTCATACTCGACCCGGGAAAAAAAATTCCGAAAAAAATCGTAAAAAAATTCAAAAAATTGTAAAACCTATTCTCGGCATTATTTTTAGCAAAAACGGGATGAGATATGCCGAAATAGAGAAAACAAAACTTTAGTCCCGAATTCCGTTCATACTCGA
>NW_022156269.1:0-1502 GCF_001633185.2 Quercus lobata
TTTTTTTTCTTCTCTATTTTTCCGCCTGTCCTGACCCGTTTCTTCTTGAAATGAAGCCTGGATGATGTTTTTTAATTTTTAAAATTTTTTTGCGTTTATTTTTGAATTTTCTAACTCGGGTCGGGTTCGATCGGATAGGAATGAAATTTTTTTTGTTATCTATTTTTCAGTCTGTCCTGAACCGTTTCATCTTGAAATGAAGCCTGGATGATGTTTTTTAATTTTTAAAATTTTTTTGCTTTTATTTTTGAATTTTCTAACTTGGGTCGGGTTCAAACGGATAGGAATGAAATTTTTTTTCTTTCTCTATTTTTCGGCCTGTCCTGACCCGTTTCGTCTTGAAAGGAAGCCTGGATGATGTTTTTTAATTTTTAAAATTTTTTTGCTTTTATTTTTGAATTTTCTAACTCGGGTCGGGTTCGGACGGATCGGAATGAAATTTTTTTTGTTCTGTATTTTTCGGCCTGTGTTGTCCTGTTTCTTCTTGAAATGTAGCCTGGTTGATGTGTTTTAATTTTTAGAATTTTTTTGCATTTATTTTTGAATTTTCTAACTCGGGTCTGGTTCGAACGGATCGGAATGAAATTTTTTTTGTTTTCTATTTTTCGGCCTGTCCTCACCCGTTTCTTCTTGAAATGAAGCCTGGATGATGTTTTTTAATATTTAAAATTTTTTTGCATTTATTATTGAATTTTCTAACTCGGGTCGGGTTTGTACGGATATAATGAAATTTTTTTTGCATCTTATTTTTCGGCCGTCTGACCTCGTTCTTTCTTGAATAAAGCGTGGAATGATGTTTTTAATTTTTAAAATTTTTTTTCGAACGAATCGTGAATGAAATTTTTTCGTTCTCATATTTTTCGACTGTCCTGACCCGTTTGTCTTGAAATGAAGCCTTGAATATGTTTTTTTAAATTTTAAAATTTTTTGCTTTTATTTGAATTTTCTAACTCGGGTCGGGTTCGGACAGATCGGAATGAAATTTTTTGTTCCTGTAT
Organism: Quercus lobata; assembly: GCF_001633185.2. Taxonomy (NCBI): domain Eukaryota; kingdom Viridiplantae; phylum Streptophyta; class Magnoliopsida; order Fagales; family Fagaceae; genus Quercus; species Quercus lobata. The sequence goes on from NW_022156269.1 coordinate 999, forward strand.
GTTTCGGCCTGTCTGCCTGTTTCTTCTTGAAATGGCTGGAATGTGTTTTTATTTTTAAGAATTTTTGCATTATTTTGAATTTCTAATCGGGTCTGGTTTCGAAACGGATAGGAAGAAAATTTTTTTTCTTGACTATTTTTTCGGCCCTGTCCTGATCTGTTCTTCTCTGAAAATGAGCCTGGATGATTTTTTTTAATTTTTAATATTTTTTTGCATTTATATTTGAATTTTCTCACTCGGGTCGGGTTCGGACGGGTAGGAAGGAAATTTTTTTTATTCTCTATTTTACGGCCTGTCCTGACCCGTTTCGTCTTGTAATGAAGCTTGGATGATGTTTTTTAATTTTTAAAATTTTTTTGCATTTATTTTTGAATTTTCTAACTCGGTCGGGTTCGAACGGATAGGAAGGAAATTATTTTTGTTCTCTATTTTTCAACCTGTCCTGACCCGTTTCTTCTTGAAATGAAGCCTGGATGAAGTTTTTTAATTTTTAGAATTTTTTTG
>NW_022156270.1:0-1500 GCF_001633185.2 Quercus lobata
AATGCCGGGAAGAGGTTTTACAATTTTTTGAATTTTTTTACTATTTTTTTCGGAATTTTCTTGCCCGGGTCTAGTATGAACGGAAATCGGGACTAAAATTTTGATTTCACTTTTTTCACCTATATCATCCCGTTTTGGCTAAAAATAATGCTGCGAAGTGGTTTTATAATTTTTTGAATTTTTTTACTATCTTTTTTCAGAATTTTCATTCCCGGGTCGAGTATGAACGGAAATCGGGACTAAAATTTTGATTTCACTTTTTTCACCTATATCATCCCGTTTTGGCTAAAAATAATGCTACGAAGTGGTTTTATAATTTTTTGAATTTTTTTACAATTTTTTTCGGAATTTTCATTCCCGGGTCGAGCATGAACTGAAATCGGGACTAAAATTTTGTTTTCACTTTTTGGACCTATATCATCCCGTTTTGGCTAAAAATAATGCCGGGAAGAGGTTTTATAATTTTTTAAATTTTTTTACTATTTTTTTTGTAATTCTCTTGACCCTGGGTCGAGTATGAACCGGAATTCGGACTTAATTTGAATATCATTGTTTCACCTATATCATCCCGTTTTGGCTAAATAATGCTGGGAACGGAAGGTTTATAATTGTTTAAATTTTTTACTATTTTTTTCGGAATTTTATTCCCGGTCGAGTATTGAACGGAATCGGGACTAAAATTTTGTTTTCACTTTTTTTCGACCTATATCAATCACCGTTTTGTTTTGCGAAAATAAGCCGGGAAGACGATTTATTAATTTTTTGAATTTTTTTACTATTTTTTTCGGAATTTTCTTGCCCGGGTCTAGTATGAACGGAAATCGGGACTAAAATTTTGATTTCATTTTTTTCACCTATATCATCCCGTTTTGGCTAAAAATAATGCCGGGAAGAGGTTTTATAATTTTTTGAATTTTTTAAATATTTTTTCGGAGGTTTCTTTCCCGGGTCGAGTATGAACGGAAATCGGGACTAAAATTTTGATTTCACCTTTTTCACCTATATCATCCCGTTTTGGCTAAAAATAATGCTGCGAAGTGGTTTTACAATTTTTTGAATTTTTTTACTATTTTTTTCGGAATTTTCATTCCCGGGTCTAGTATGAACGGAAATCGGGAATAAAATTTTGATTTCACTTTTTTCACCTATATCATCCCGTTTTGGCTAAAAATAATGCTGGGAAGAGGTTTTATAATTTTTTGAATTTTTTTACTATTTTTTTCGGAATTTTCTTTCCCGGGTCGAGTATGAACGGAAATCGGGACTAAAATTTGGTTTTCACTTTTTCGACCTATATCATCCCGTTTTGGCGAAAAATAATGCCGGAAGAGGTTTTATAATTTTTTGAATTTTTTAACTATTTTTTTCGGAATTTTCTTTCCCGTGTTGAGTATGAACGGAAATCGGGACTAAAGTTTGGTTTTCACTTTTTTCACCTATATCATCCCGTTTTGGCTAAAAATAATGCTGGGAAAAGGTTTTATAATTTTTTGAATTTTT
>NW_022156271.1:0-1500 GCF_001633185.2 Quercus lobata
ATCCAGGCTTCCTTTCAAGACGAAACAGGTCAAGACAGGCCAAAAAATAGGGAACAAAAAAAATTTCCTTCCTATCCATTCGAACCCGACCCGTGTTAGAAAATTTAAAAATAAATGCAAAAAAATTTTAAAAATTAAAAAAATCATTCAGGCTTCATTTCAAGACGAAACGGGTCAGGACAGGCCGACAAATAGATAACAAAAAAAATTTCTTTCCTATCCGTTTGAAATCGACCCGAGTTAGAAAATTCAAAAATAAATGCAAAAAAATTCTAAAAATTAAAAAACATCATCCAGGCTTCATTTCAAGACGAAACGGGTGAAGACAGGCCGAAAAATTGAGAAGAAAAAAAATTTCCTTCCTATCCATTCGAACCCGACCCGAGTTAAAAAATTAAAAAATAAATGCAAAAAAATTCTAAAAATTAAAAAACATCATCCAGGCTTCATTTCAAGACGAAATGGGTGAAGACAGGCCGAAAAATTGAGAAGAAAAAAAATTTCCTTCCTATCCTTTCGAACCTGACCCGAGTTAGAAAATTCAAAAATAAATGCAAAAAAATTCTAAAAATTAAAAAACATCATCCAGGCTTCCTTTCAAGACGAAACAGGTAAAGACAGGACAAAAAATAGAGAACAAAAAAAATTTCCTTCCTATCCATTTGAACCCGACCCGAGTTAGAAAATTTAAAAATAAATTCAAAAAAATTCTAAAAATTAAAAAAAATCATCCAGGCTTCATTTCAAGACGAAACGGGTCAGGACAGGCCGAAAAATAGAGAACAAAAAAAATTTATTTCCTATCCGTGAAACACACAACACACACATCACACTACAAAAACACGAAAAAAAAAATACCTTCCACCACCCACCAGAAAAAAAAAAAAAATCAAAAAACAAAAAACATCACCATCCTCAAGAAACAAAACACCAAAAAAAAACAAAAAATTTCCTTCCCCACGAACCCGACCAGTAAAAAATAAACAATAAAAAAAATCACACCATCAAGAACTCCAGACAGCCGAAAATAGAGAACAAAATTTATTCCTATCCGTCGACCAACCTGACCCGATTAGAAAATCAAAAAATAAATGCAAAAATTTAAAAATTAAAAAATCACCAGGCTCAATCTCAAACGAAACGGGTCAGGACAGTCCAGAAAATAGGAACAAAAAAAAATTTCTTTCTATCCGTTCGAACCCGACACGGGTTAGAGAATTCAAAAATAAATGCAAAAAAATTCTAAAAATTAAAAAACATCATCCAGGTTTCATTTCAAGACGAAACGGGTGAAGACAAGCCGAAAAATAGAGGAGAAAAAAAATTTCTTTCTATCCGTTCAAACCCATCCCGAGTTAGAAAATTCAAAAATAAATGCGAAAAAATTTTAAAAATTAAAAAACTTCATCCAGGCTTCTTTACAAGACGAAACAGGTCAGGGCAGGCCCAAAAATAGAGAACAAAAAAAATTTCCTTCCTATCCGTTCGAACCCGACCCGA
>NW_022156272.1:0-1496 GCF_001633185.2 Quercus lobata
TTTGCTAAAAATAATGTTGAGGTTAGGTTTTATAATTTTTTGAATTTTTTTACTATTTTTTCGGAATTTTTTTTCCCGGGTCGAGTATGAACGGAATTCGGGACTAAAATTTTGATTTCACTTTTTTGGCCTATCTCATCCCGTTTTGGCTAAAAATAATGCCGAGAAGAGGTTTCAAAATTTTTTTGAATTTTTTTACTATTTTTTTCGGACTTTTCTTGCCCGGGTAGAGTATGAACGGAATTCGGGACTAAAATTTTGTTTTCTCTTTTTCGGCATATTTCAACCCGTTTTTGCAAAAATATTGCCGGGAAGAGGTTTTACAATTTTTTGAATTTTTTTCACTAATTTTTTCGGAATTTTTATTCCCGGGTCGAGTATAACGGAATTCGGTGACTTAAAATTTTGTTTTCACTTTTTTTGGGCCTATTCAATCTTATGTAAACATATGCCGAGAAGAGGTTTTAATAATTTTTTTTTAATTTTTTTACTATTTCTTTCGGAATTTTCTTACCCGGGTCGAGTATGGAACGAATTCGGAACTAAAAATTTTTTGTTTTCTCTTTTTCGGTATAATTCATCCGTTTTTTGCTAAAAATAATGCCGGGATGAGGTTTTTATATTTTTTTTTTTTGAATTTTTTACTATTTTTTCGGAATTTTTTTTTCCCGGGTCGAGTATGGAACGGAATTACGGGACTAAATTTGTTTCCACTTTTTTGGCCTATCTATCCGTTTTTGGCTAAAATAGTCCCGGGAAGAGGTTTTATAATTTTTTGATTTTTAATAATTTTTTTTCGGATTCTGCCCGGGTCGAGTATGAAGGAATTGGGGCAAAATTTTTTTTTTGGCTTTTTTTCCGCCTATCCATCCCTCTTTGGCTAAACAATAATGCAGGAAGAGATTTTATAATTTTTTCGAATTTTTTTTACTATTTTTTCGAAATTTTTTTTTGCCCGGGTCAGTTGTGAACGGAATTTCGGGACTAAAATGTTTGTTTCTCTTTTTCGGCCTATCTCATCCCGTTTTGGCTAGAAATTATGCCGGGAAGCGGTTTTATAATTTTTTGAATTTTTTTACTATTTTTTTCGGAATTTTCTTGCCCGGGTCGAGTATGAACGGAATTCGGGACTAAAATTTTGGTCTCTCTTTTTCGGCCTATCTCATCCCGTTTTGGCTAGAAATTATGCCGGGAAGCGGTTTTACAATTTTTTGAATTCTTTTACTATTTTTTTCGGAATTTTCTTGCCCGTGTGGAGTATGAGCGGAATTCGGCACTAAAATTTTTTTTCTCTTTTTCGGCATATCTCATCCCGTTTTCGCTAAAAATAATGCCGGGAAGAGGTTTTATAATTTTTTGAACTATTTTACTGTTTTTTCGGAATTTCTTGCCGGCGTGTTAACGAATTCGGGCCTTAAAATTTTGATTTCACTTTTTGGGCCTATCTCATCCTGTTTTGGCTAAAAATAATGCCGAGAAGAGGTTTCAAAATTTTT
>NW_022156273.1:0-1494 GCF_001633185.2 Quercus lobata
TTAAAAAACGTCATCCAGGCTTCATTTCAAGACGAAACGGGTCAGGACAGGCCGAAAAATTGAGAACAAAAATAATTTCCTTCCTATCCGTTCGAACCCGACCCGAGTTAGAAAATTCAAAAAATAAATGCAAAAAAATTTTAAAAATTAAAAAACAGCATTCAGGCTTCATTTGAAGACGAAACGGGTCAGCACAGGCCGAAAAATTGAGAACAAAAATAATTTCCTTCCTATCCGTTCGAACCCGACCCGAGCTAGAAAATTCAAAAAATAAATGCAAAAAAATTTTAAAAATTAAAAAACAGCATTCAGGCTTCATTTGAAGACGAAACGGGTCAGCACAGGCCGAAAAATCGAGAACAAAAAAATTTTCCTTCCTATCCGTTCGAACTTGACAGGAGTTCGAAAATTCAAAAAATAAATGCAAAAAAAATTCTAAAAATTAAAAAACATCATCCAGGGTTCATTTCAAGACCATACAGGCCAGGATAGGCCGAAAAATAGAGAACAAAAATAATTTCCTTCCTACCCGTTCGAACCCGGCCCGAGTTAGAAAAATCGAAAATAAATGCAAAAAAAATTTAAAAATTAAAAAACATCATCCAGGCTACATGTCAAGACGAAACGGGTCAGGACAGACCGAAAAATTGAGAACAAAAATAATTTCCTTCCTACACGTTCGAACCCGGCCCGAGTTAGAAAATTCGAAAATAAATGCAAAAAAATTTTAAAACTTAAAAAACATCATCCAGGCTTCCTTTCAAGACGAAACGGGTTAGGACAGACCGAAAAATTGAGAACAAAAATAATTTCCTTCCTACCCGTTCGAACCCGGCCCAAGTTAGAAAATAATAAAATAAATGCAAAAAAATTTTAAAAATTGAAAAACATCATCCAGGCATCATTTCAAGACGAAACGTGTTTCCCGGTGTGGATGTAGCTGATCGGGTACATGGCAGGGGGGCGTAGGTGAGGGGGGGGATTCTGGTGTGCGGGGGAGACGAATGGGCAATGATTGAAGACCGATCAATTTAGAGTGGGGTGGCTTTGGTCGGTTAAATCAGGATATGGCCGAAAAAATTAATAACAAAATCAATTTCCTTCTATCCGTTCGAACTCCTGACCCGAACTAGAAAATCAAAAAATAAATGCCAAAAAATTCTCAAAATTAAAAAACATCATCCAGGGTTCATTCAAGACATACGGTGCAGGACAGACCGTAAATTGAGAACAAAATAATTTCCTTCCTACCCAGTTCGAACGCCGGTCCGAGTTAGGGAATTCAAAAATAATGCAAAAAAATTCTAATAATTAAAAAACATCATCCAGGCTTCATTTCAAGACGAAATGGGTCAGGACAGGCCAAAAAATAGAGAACAAAAAAATTTCTTTCTTATCCGTTCAGACCCGACCCGAGTTAGAAAATTCAAAAATAAATGCAAAAAAATTTGAAAAATTAAAAAACATCATCCAGGCTTCATTTCAAGACGAAAC
>NW_022156274.1:0-1489 GCF_001633185.2 Quercus lobata
AGAAAATTCCGAAAAAAATAGTAAAAAAATTCAAAAAATTATAAAACCTATTCGCGGCATTATTTTTAGCCAAAACGGGAAAATATAGGCCGAAAAAGTGAAAACAAAATTTCAGTCCCAAATTCCGTTCATACTCGACTCGAGAAAGAAAATTCCGAATAAAATAGTAAAAAAATTCAAAAAATTATTAAACGTCTTCTCGGTATTATTTTTAGCAAAAACGGGATGAGATAGGCCGAAAATGTGAAAATACAATTTTAGTTCTGAATTCCGTTCATCCTCGACCCGGGCAAGAAAATTCCGAAAAAAATAGTAAAAATTTTCAAAAAATTATAAAACCTGTTCCCGGTATTATTTTTAGCCAAAATGGGTTGAGTTTGGAGGAAAAAGTGAAAACGAAATTTTAGTCCGGAATTCCGTTCATACTCGAACCGGGCAAGAAAATTCCGAAGAAAATAGTAAAAAAATTCAAAAAATTATTAAACCTATTCCTGACATTATTTTTACCCAAAATGGAAGATAAAAGGCCGAAAGAGTGAAACAACAAAATTTTTAGTCCCGAATTCAGTTTTCAAAGACAACCGGGAAAGAAAATTCCGAATAAAAAGTAAAGCCAATACATCTAATCTTCCCGGCTTTATTTTAGCCAACAAACGGCCTGGATAGGCCGAAAAAGGTGAAAACAAAATTTTTATTGTCCCGAATTTCCGCTCATTTACCGACCCGGGCAAGAAAAATTCCGAAAAAAATAGTAAAAAATTAAAAAATTAATAACTATTCCCCCGCAATTATTTTTAGCCAAACGGGAAGATATAGGGCGAAAAAGTGAAAACAAAAATTTATCCCGATACAATACCGTCATATCGAATACGGGGCGTAACCGCGCACACGCACACACTCGAAAAAATAGTAAAAAAAATTCAAAAGAATTATAAAACCGTTCCGAATTATTTTAGCCAAAAGGACTTCACAAGCAAAGTACAACATTAGTCCCGAATCCGTTCAATACTCAGACCGGAAAATAAAATCCAAAAATAGTAAAAAAATCAAATCAAAACCTATACCCGGCATTATTAGCCCCAGAGGAAGATATAGGCGCGAGAAGAAATAAAATTTAGTCCCGAATTCCGTTCATATCATCGTGAAAGAACACTTATGATAAAATGGTAAAAAGTTCAAAAATTATAAAACCTATACCGGCTTATTTTTAGCCAAAACGGGAAGATATAGGCCGAAAAAGTGAAAAAAAAAAATTTTAGTCCCGAATTCCGTTCATATCAGACTCGGGAAAGAAAATTCTGAATAAAATAGTAAAAAAATTCAAAAAATTATAAGACCTATTCCCGGCATTATTTTTAGGCAAAACGGGATGAGATATGCCGAAAAAGTGAAAAAGAAATTTTAGTCCCGAATTCCGTTCATACTAGACCCGGGCAAGAAAATTCCGAATAAAATATTAAAAAAATTTAAAAATTATAAAACCTATTCC
>NW_022156275.1:0-1489 GCF_001633185.2 Quercus lobata
AAAAAAAAAATCCAAAAAAAATTTAAAACTTAAAAAACATCATCCAGGCTTCATTTCAAGATGAAACGGGTTAGGATAGGCCGAAAAATAGAGAAGAAAAAAAATTTCATTCCTATCCGTTCGAACCCGACCCGAGTCACAAAATTCAAAAATAAATGCAAAAAAATTTTAAAAATTAAAATCCATCATCTAGACTTGATTTCAAGAGGAGACGGGTAAGAATAGGCCCAAAAATAGAGAAGAAAAAAAAAATCTTTCCTTTCCGTTCGAACCCGACCCGAGATAAAAAATTCAAAAATAAATGCAAAAAAATTTTAAAAATTAAAAAACCTTATCCAGGCATCATTTCAAGATGAAACGGGTAAGAATAGGCCGAAAAATAGAGAAGAAAAAAAATTTCATTCCTATCCGTTCGAACCCGACCCGAGTTAAAAAATTCAAAAATAAATGCAAAAACATTTTAAAAATTAAAAAACATCTTCCGGGCTTCATTTCAAGATGAAACGGGTCAGGATAGGCCGAAAAATAGAGAAAAACAAAATTTTGTTCCTATCCGTTCGAACCCGACCCGAGTTACAAAATTCAAAAATAAATGCAAAAAAATTTTAAAAATTAAAAAACATCATCCAGGCTTCATTTCAAGATGAAACGGGTCTAGCCGAAAAATAAGAAGAAAAAAATTTCATTCCTATCCGTTCGAATAGTTCAAATAATTGCAAAAATTTAAAAATTTAAAAAATCGTCAGCTCATTTCAATATTAAACGGTCCAGGATAGAAGAAAAAAATAAGAAAAAAAAAAATTTCATTCCTACCCGTTCGGACACCACCCAAGTTATAAAAATTCAATAATAAATGAAAAATTTTCAAAATTAAAAAACATCTCCAGGCTTACATTCTGAATATGAACGGGTCAGGAGAGGCCGAAAAATAAAGAACAAAAAAATTTCATTCCTATCCGTCGAAACTCGACCCGAGTTAACAAAAAAAAATTGCAAAAAAATTTTAAAATTAAAAAACCATCATCCAGAGCCTTCATTTCAAATTGAAACGGTTCAGGATGGCGAAAAATAGAGACAGCAAAAATTTCATTCCTATCTTCGAACCCGACCCGAGTTACAAAAATTCAAAAAAATAAAAATGACAAAAAATTTATTTTAAAAATTAAAAAACATCATCCCAGTCTTCATTTCAAGATGAAACGGGTTCAGGATAGGCCGAAAAAATAGAGAAGCAAAAAAATTTCATTCCTATCCGTTCGAACCCGACCCGAGTTAAAAAATTCAAAAATAATTGCAAAAAAATTTTAAAAATTAAAAAACATCATCCAGTCTTCATTTCAAGATGAAACGGGTCCAGGCCGAAAAATAGAGAAGAAAAAAAATTTCATTCCTATCCGTTCGAACACGACCCGAGTTATAAAATTCAAAAATAAATGCAAAAAAATTTTAAAAATTAAAAAAGAACATCCAGGCTTCATTTCAACATGAA
>NW_022156276.1:0-1488 GCF_001633185.2 Quercus lobata
TTTGGCCTATCTCATCCTGTTTTGGCAAAAAATAATTCTGGGAAAAGGTTTTACAATTGTTTGAATTTTTTTACTATTTTTTTCGGAATTTTCTTGCCCGGGTCAAGAATGAACGGAATTCGGGACTAAAATTTTGTTTTATCTTTTTCGGCCTATATATTCCCGTTTTGGCTAGAAATAATGTCGGGAAGAGGTTTTTGAATTTTTTAAATTTTTTTACAAATTTTTTCAGAATTCTCTTGCCCGGGTCGAGTAAGAACGAAATTCGGCACTAAAATTTTGTTTTCTCTTTTTCGTCCTATATCATCCCGTTTTGGCTAGAAATAATGCCGGGAAGAGGTTTTTGAATTTTTTAAATTTTTTTACAAATTTTTTCAGAATTCTCTTGCCCGGGTCGAGTAAGAACGAAATTCGGCTCTAAAATTTTGTTTTCTCTTTTTCGTCCTATATCATCCCGTTTTGGATAGAAATAATGCCGGGAAGAGGTTTTAGAAATTTTAGAATTTTTTTTACTAATTTTTTCATAATTTTCTTGCCCGGGTCGAGTATGAACGGAATTCGGGACTAAAATTTTGTTTTCCCTTTTTGGCTTTATTGCATCCTCTTGGTAAAAATAATCCGGGAATGTTATAAATTTTGATTTTTTACTATTTTTTTCGAGTTTCTTGCCCGGATCGAGAAAGAACAAAATGTCGGGACCAAAATTGTTTCAACGTTTTTGGCTATCTCAATCCTGTTTTGGCAAACAAAATAATTATGGAAAAAGGTTTTATAATTTTTGAAATGTTCCTAATTTTTTTCGGAAATTTCTTGGCCCGGGTCAGAATGAATCGAATTCGGCGACTAAATTTTGTTTATCTTTTTCAGCTATATATTCCCGTTTGGCAGAAATAAAAATGCATGAAAGAGTTTTAGAATTTTTTAAATTTTTTTACAAATTTTTTCAGAAGTTCTCTTGTCCGGTCGAGAAGAACGAAATTTCGCACGAAATATTGTTTCCTTTTCGTCCTATATTATCCCGTTTGGCTAGAAATAAGCCTGAAAGACGTTTGAAATTTAAATTTTTACTAGATTTTTCATAATTTTTGCTCCGGGCGAGTATAAACGGAATTCGGGACTAAAATTTGGTTTTCACTTTTTGCTTATTGCAATCCGTTTGCTATAAAATAAATCCCGGGAAAGGTTTTATAATTTTTTGAATTTATTTACTATTTTTTTCGGAATTTTCTTTCCTGGGTCAAGTATGAACGGAATTCGGGACTAAAATTTTGTTTTCACTTTTTCGGCCTATCTCATCCCGTTTTTGCTAGAAATAATGCCGAGAAGATGTATTCTAATTTTTTGAATTTTTTTACTGTTTTTTTCGGAATTTCTTGCCTGGGTCAAGTATGAACGGAATTCGGGACTAAAATTTTGTTTTCACTTTTTCGGCCTATCTCATCCCGTTTTTGCTAGAAATAATGCCGAGAAGATGTATTCTAATTTTTT
>NW_022156277.1:0-1488 GCF_001633185.2 Quercus lobata
TCATGACGAAACGGGTCAGGACAAGCCAAAAAATAGAGAAGAAAAAAATTTGCATTCCTATCCGTTCGAACCCGACCCGAGTTACAAAATTCAAAAATAAATGCAAAAAAATTATAAAAATTAAAAAATATCATCCAGGCTTCATTTCAAGATGAAACAGGCCAGGACAGGCCGAAAAATAGAGAACAAAAAAAATTTCATTTCTATCCGTTTGAACCCGACCCGAGTTACAAAATTCAAAAATAAATGTAAAAAAATTACAAAAATTAAGAAACATCATCCAGGCTTCATTTCAAGATAAAACGGGTTAGGATAGGCCGAAAAATAGAGAACAAGAAAAAATTTCAATGCTATCCGTTGAACCCGTCCGAGTTACAAATTCAAAAATATGAGGTAAAAAAATTTTAAAATTAAGAAAACATCATCCAGGCTTCATTTCAAGACGAAAACGGGTCAGGGCAGGCCGAAAATAGAGAAACAAAAAAAATTTCGATTCCTAGCCGTTCGAACCGGCCCGAGTTTAAAAAATTTCAAAAAAAATAAATGCAAAAAAATTTTAAAAATTAAAAAACATATTCTATCAGGCTTCCATTTTCCAAGACGAAACGGGTCTAGTGGCAAGCCGAAACCATAGAGAACAAAAAATTTCATTCCTACCGTTGAACCGTCCCTGGAGTACAATTATTATTATCTATTAAATTAGGCTGAAAAATTTTAAAAATTAAAAACATCATCCAGGCTTTCTATGTCATGACGAACCGGTCAGACAAGCCAAAAAATAAGAGAAGAAAAAAATTTGCATTCCCTATCAAAGTTCGACACCCGACCCGAGTTTAACAAAATTCAAAATAAATGCAAAAAATTATAAAAATAAAAATATCATCCAGGCTTTCATTTTCAAGATGAAACACGCCGGACAAGGCCGAAAAAATAGAGAAAAAAAATTTCATTGCTATCCGTTGAAACGCCGACCCGAGTTTACAAAATTCAAAAAATAAATGTAAGAAGAAAGATTTCAAAAACTAAGAACCATCATCAGGCTTCATTTCAAGATAAAACGGGTTAGGATAGGCCGAAAAATAGAGAAGGAAAAAAATTTCATTCCTATCCGTTCGAACCCGGCCCGAGTTAAAAAATTCAAAAATAAATGAAAAAAATTTTAAAAATTAAAAAACATCATCCAGGCTTCATTTCAGGACGAAACGGGTCAGGGCAGGCCGAAAAATAGAGAACAAAAAAAATTTCATTCCTATCCGTTTGAACCAGTCCCGAGTTACAAAATTCAAAAATTTGGGCTGAAAAATTTTAAAAATTAAAAAACATCATCCAGTCTTCATTTCATGACGAAACGGGTCAGGACAAGCCAAAAAATAGAGAAGAAAAAAATTTTCATTCCTATCCGTTCGAACCCGACCCGAGTTACAAAATTCAAAAATAAATGAAAAAAATTTTAAAAATTAAAAAATATCATCCAGGCTTCATTTCAAG
>NW_022156278.1:0-1485 GCF_001633185.2 Quercus lobata
TTCGAACGGATAGGAAGGAAATTATTTTTGTTCTCTATTTTTCAACCTGTCCTGACCCGTTTCTTCTTGAAATGAAGCCTGGATGAAGTTTTTTAATTTTTAGAATTTTTTTGAATTTATTTTTGAAATCTGTAACTCGGGTCGGGTTCGGTCGGATAGGAAGGAAATTTTTTTTGTTCTCTATTTTTTCCGGCCTGTCCTGACCCGTTTCGTCTTGAAATGAAGCCTGGATGATGTTTTTTAATTTTTAAAATTTTTTTGCATTTATTTTTTGAATTTTCTAACTCGTGTCGGGTTCGAATGGATAGGAAGGAAATTATTTTTGTTCTCAATTTTTCGGCCTGTCCTGACCCGTTTCGTCTTGAAATGAAGCCTGGATGATGTTTTTTAATTTTTAAAATTTTTTTGCATTTTGTTCTCGATTTTTTGGCCTGTGCCGAGCCGATTCGTCTTGAAATGAAGCCTGAATGATGTTTTTTAATTTTTAAAATTATTTTGCATTTATTTTTTGAATTTTCTGTCTCAGGTCGGGTTCGAACGGATAGGAAGGAAATTATTTTTGTTCTCAATGTTTCGGCCTGTCCTGACCCGTTTCGTCTTGAAATGAAGCCTAGATGATATTTTTTAATCTTTAAAATTTTTTTGCATTTATTTTTTGAATTTTCTAACTCGTGTCGGGTTCGAATGGATAGGAAGGAAATTATTTTTGTTCTCAATTTTTCGGCCTGTCCTGACCCGTTTCGTCTTGAAATGAAGCCTGGATGATGTTTTTTAATTTTTAAAATTTTTTTTGCATTTTTTTAGATTTTCGAACTCGGCCGGTTCGAACGGGTAGGAAGGAAATTTTTTTTGTTCTTCGATTTTTCGGCCTGTGCTGATCCATTTCGTCTTGAAAGAAGCCTGAATGCATGTTTTTTTAATTTTTAAAATTTTTTGCATTAATTTTTGAATTTTCTATCTCGGTCGGGTTCGAAAGATTAGGAAAGATTATTTTTGTTCTCAAATTTTTCGGCCTGTCCGATCCGTTTCGTCTTGAAAATAAGCCTGGATGATGTTTTTAATTTTTAAATTTTTTTGGCATTTATTTTTAGAATTTAGAACTCGGGCCGGGTTCGAACGGGTAGGAAGGAAAATATTTTGTTCTCAATTTTTCGCCCTGTTCCTGACCCGTTTCCGTCTTGAAATGAAGCCTGGATGATGTTTTTTAATTTTTAAAATTATTTTGCATTTTTTTTCAATTTTCTAACTCGGGTCGGGTTCGAATGGATAGGAAGGAAATTATTTTTGTTCTCAATTTTTAGGCCTGTCCTGACCCGTTTCGTCTTGAAATGAAGCCTGGATGGTGTTTTTTAATTTTTAAAATTTTTTTGCATTTATTTTCGAATTTTCTAACTCGGGCCGGGTTCGAACGGATATGAAGGAAATTATTTTTGTTCACAATTTTTTGGCCCATCCTGACCCTTTTCGTCTTGAAATGAAGCCTGG
>NW_022156279.1:0-1483 GCF_001633185.2 Quercus lobata
TATTTTTAGGCCAATCCTGACCCGTTTCGTCCTGAATTGAAGCCTGGATGATGTTATTTAATTTTTAGAATTTTTTTGCATTTATTTTTGAATTTTCAAACTCGGGTCGGGTTCGAACGGATAGGAGGGAAATTTTTTTTGTTCACTATTTTTAGGCCTTTCCTGATCCATTTCGTCTTGAAATGATGCCTGGATGATGTTATTTAATTTTTAGAATTTTTTTGCAATTATTTTTTGAATTTTAAATCACTAAATGCGTCAGGATTCCATCGGATTCAAACAGAGAATAGGTAAAGGAATTTTTTTTCGTTCTACTAATTTTAGGCCTTTCCATGACGCCGTTCGTCTTGAAATGATGCCTGAATGACGTAATTTTAGATATATTTTTGCATTTTATGTTTTGGAATTTTCTAACATTTCGAACACTCGGGTTCACACAGTGGACAGGAAGGAATTTTTTTGTTCTCTATTTATTAGGCCAATCCTGACGATTGTTTTCGTCCTGAATTGAAAGCCTTGGATGATATATTTATTTATTAAATAGAGGATTTTTTGCATTTTATTATTTTCTGAGAAATTTTTCTAACTCGGATTCGGATTCGACGGATAGGAAGGAAATTTTTTTTTCTCTATTTTTTCGACCCCTTCCTGACCCGTTTCGTCTTGAAATGAAGCCTGGATGATGTCATTTAATTTTTAGGAAATTTTTTATGCATTATTTTTTGAATTTTCTAACTCGGGTCGGGTTTCGAAAAATAACACGGATAAAAGGAATAGTAATGTTTATAGTATATATGATTATCACTATTTTTAGGCCTTTCCTGATCCGTTTCGTCTTGAAATGATGCCTGAATGATGTTATTTAATTTTTAGAATTTTTTTGCAGTTATTTTTTGAATTTTCTTACTCGGCTCGGATTCTAACGGATAGGAAGGAAATTTTTTTTTGTTCTCTATTTTTAGGGCTTTCCTGACCCGTTTCGTCTTGAAATGATGCCTGGACGATGTTTTGTAATTTTTAGAAATTTTTTGCATTTATGTTTTGAATTTTCTAACTCGGCTCGGGTTCGAGCGGACAGGAAGGAAATTTTTTTTGTTCTCTATTTTAAGGCCAATCCTGACCCGTTTCGTCCTGAATTGAAGCCTGGATGATGTTATTTAATTTTTAGAATTTTTTTGCATTTACTTTTGAATTTTCTAACTCGGGTCGGGTTCGAACGGATAGGAAGGAAATTTTTTTTGTTCACTATTTTTAGGCCTTTCCTGATCCATTTCGTCTTGAAATGATGGCTGGATGATATTATTTAATTTTTAGAATTTTTTTGCAGTTATTTTTTAAATTTTCTAACTCGGCTCGGGTTCGAGCGGACAGGAAGGAAATTTTTTTTGTTCTCTATTTTTAGGCCAATCCTGACCCGTTTCGTCCTGAAATGATGCCTGGATGATGTTTTGTAATTTTTAGAATTTTTTTGCAGTTATTTTTT
>NW_022156280.1:0-1482 GCF_001633185.2 Quercus lobata
AATTTTAAAAATTAAAAAACATCATCCAGGCATCATTTCAAGATAAAACGGGTCAGGACAGGCTGAAAAATTGAGAACAAAAATAATTTCCTTCCTATCCGTTCGAACCCGACCCGAGCTAGAAAATTCAAAAAATAAATGCAAAAAAATTCTAAAAATTAAAAAACACCATCCAGGGTTCATTTCAAGACAATACGGGCCAGGATAGGCTGAAAAATAGAGAACAAAAATAATTTCCTTCCAACCCGTTCGAAACCGGCCCGAGTTCGAAAATTCTAAAATAAATGCAAAAAAATTTTAAAAATTAAAAAACATCATCCAGGCTTCATTTCTAGACAAAACGGTTCAGGACAGGCCGAAAAATTGAGAACAAAAATAATTTCCTTCCTCTCCGTTCTAACCCGACACGAGCTACAAAATTCAAAAAATAAATGCAAAAAAATTTTAAAAATCAAAAAAAACATCATCCAGGCTTCATTTCTAGACGAAACGGGTCAGGACAGGCCGAAAAATTGAGAACAAAAATAATTTCCTTCCTATCCGTTCGAACCCGACCCGAGCTAGAAAATTCAAGAAATAAATGCAAAAAAATTCTAACAATTAAAAAACATCATCCAGGGTTCATTTCAAGACAATACGGGCCAGGATAGGCTGAAAAATAGAGAACAAAAATAATTTCCTTCCAACCCGTTCGAAACCGGCCCGAGTTCGAAAATTCTAAAATAAATGCAAAAAAATTTTAAAAATTAAAAAACATCATCCAGGGTTCATTTCAAGACGAAAGAGGTCAGGACAGGCCGAAAAATTGTGAACAAAAATAATTTCCTTCCCAACCGTTCGAACCCGGCCCGGGTTAGAAAATTCTAAAATAAATGTAATAAAATTTTAAAAATTAAAAAACATCATCCAGACATCATTTCAAGATAAAACGGGTCAGGACAGGCCGAAAAATTGAGAAGAAAAATAATTTCCTTCCTATCCGTTCGAACCCGACCCGAGCTAGAAAATTCAAAAAATAAATGCAAAAAAATTCTAAAAATTAAAAAACATCATCCAGGGTTCATTTAACAATTACGGGGCCAGGTAGGCTGAAAAATAGAGAAAAAAATATTTCTTTCCCAACCCGTTCGAAACCGGCCGCAGTTCGAAATTCTAAATAAATATAATAAATTTTAAAAATTAAAAAACATCATCCAGGCATCATTTCAAGATAAAACGGGTCAGGACAGGCTGAAAAATTGAGAACAAAAATAATTTCCTTCCAACCCGTTCGAAACCGGCCCGAGTTCGATAATTCTAAAATAAATGTAATAAAATTCTAAAAATTAAAAAACATCATCCAGGGTTCATTTCAAGACAATACGGGCCAGGATAGGCTGAAAAATAGAGAACAAAAATAACTTCCTTCCAACCCGTTCGAAACCGGCCCGAGTTCGAAAATTCTAAAATAAATGTAATAAAATTTTAAAAATTAAAAAACAT
>NW_022156281.1:0-1482 GCF_001633185.2 Quercus lobata
TTTGTGTGATTGTACTTGATGAAATGTGTTTTCACATGCTCAATCTTTGTTAAATCAAGCACAAAAAGATTTTTGAGTGTTTTAGGTGTTTTTGGAAAGTATTTTGTTTGAAAAATCTGAAAATTTTAAAAATCCAGTTTTGCCCTGTGTTGGCGGCTCAGTCGCGGGTATGTCAAGTCGCGAGCCTCAGTCACGTCTTTGCGGGTCATTTTTGGTGACTTGTTCGTGAGTGGAAGGTCCAGTCGCGAGGGTTACTCAGAGATTTTCGCGGCTCAGCTCGCGACTCACTCGCGGGTAGACCTTCCAGTCGCGAAAAACACTTAGAAGAATTTTTCAAATTTTTGTCTTTGAGTGTCTTGGCGGCTTGAACTGGCGACTGTGTGGCGACTTAATCAAGTCGCGAAAAACGCGTGTTTGGCAGAAACAGGAGCAGTTTTTAAATCTTTTTCAGTTTTTCCCTCGAACATTTGTAACTGTTCATCTTCTTATCGTAATAAGTTCTTCCTCAAACAGCTTCCGGTGAATCCATTTGTGCAAGATCTAAGTTGGGTGACTTCTTCGCTAGTCCAAACATCAAGATGAGGATATGGGTTTGTGATGTTTCAAATGCTCATTATGCCTATTGTCATGGATGTTCTTTTTTACGGTTGGTGAATAGTTGTTGTTGGTAGGAAGACAGTTGTCGTCTGCTTTGTTGATGGTATGGCTGGTTATGTGTTGCTGAGTTGGTTTCTCATGCTATTTTGCATGTTGATAGTCCAAGTGTTTTTTATGTGTTGCTAGGATTTGCTTGTTGTTGAGGTCTGAAATCTTTTCTTAACTGGGTTTGGTGTTTTGATTGACTTGCTCGATGTTTTCACGTTTGCTTTGAGTATTGTGTTGGATTTGGTTGTTGGTTACTGAGATGTTTTATATATAATAATGTGTGTGCTCTCAAATCGCATCGTGTCGTTAGTTTTGGATGATTTGTTCTGTGTCATGTTGAAATATTTTCGCATGTTCATATCTCTTGTGGTGTGTTTTGATATCTGTCTAGAATTTGCGTTATGCTGATCACTGTTTTGGCATATCGATGTCATGATACCTGTTTCATGACAGTTTGGTTAGTTGTTTTGTCATTATACTTTGTGCACTATCACATTTTGCTGCACTATCTTTTGTGCTTCTTTGTATTGTATGGAAGTTTTGGTTGGGTCTGTACTACTTCCAGTTGTATTTATATATTGAAAATTTTTTTGCACTGAATCTTGTTGACATTTATCTTGTGTGGTACTGTTGTTTGGTTCTTTGTTGTGGGCTTGTTTTCTTGCAGATGTCTCGTCGATTTTCCAGGGGTAAAGATATTGTTGCTGACGAACCAGCAACACCAGTTGCTAAAAGGACTCGACTATCATCTCAGGCATCTCAAGACCCCAATGAGGATAGGTTCAGACTTCCGCTTAACTCACACGCCTACTCAAACGTTTTTGACAAGTCAACTAC
>NW_022156282.1:0-1480 GCF_001633185.2 Quercus lobata
AAAACCTAATCTCGGCATTATTTTTAGCAAAAACGGGATGAGATATGCCGAAAAAGAGAAAAAAAAATTTTAGTCCCGAATTCCGTTCATACTCGACCCGGGCAAGAAAATTCCGAAAAAAATAGTAAAAAAATTCAAAAAATTGTAAAACCACTTCCCGGCAATATTTTTAGCCAAAACGGGATGAGAGAGGCCGAAAAAGTGAAATCAAAATTTTAGTCCCAAATTCCGTTCATACTCGACCCGGGCAAGAAAATTCCGAAAAAAATAGTGAAAAAATTCAAAAAATTTGAAACCCCTTCTCGGCATTATTTTTAGCCAAAACGGGATGAGATTGGCTGAAAAAGTGAAATCAAAATTTCAGTCCCGAATTCCGTTCATACTCGACCCGGGCAAGAAAATTCCGAAAAACATAGTACCAAAATTCAAAAAATTTTGAAACCTCTTCTCGGCATTATTTTTAGCCAAAAAGGGATGAGATAGGCCAAAAAAGTGAAATCAAAATTTTAGTCCCGAATTCCGTTCATACACGACCCCGGCAAGAAAATTCCGAAAAAAAAAGTAAAAAAGTTCAAAAAATTATAAAACCACTTCCCGGCATTATTTTTAGCGAAAACGGGATGAGATATCCCGAAAAAGAGAAAAAAAATTTTAGTGCCGAATTTCGGTTCATACTCGACACGGGCAGAAAAATTCGAAAAAAAATAGTAAAAAAAATGAACAAAAAATTATAAAAACCCCTTCTCGGCATTATTTTTGCCAAAACGGGATGAGATTGGTAGAAAAAGAATGAAATCAAAATTTATCCCGAATCCGTTCATACTCCGACCCGGGCATGAAATTCCGAAAAAACGTAAAAAAGTTTCAAAAATTAATAAAAACCTCTTCCCGCATTTATTTTTAGCGAAAACCAGGATGAGATATGCCGAAAAAGAGAAAACAAAATTTTAGTTCCGAATTCCGTTCATCTCGACCCGGGCAAGAAATCCGAAAGAAATAGTAAAAAAATTCAAAAAAATTATAAAACCTCTTCTCGCATTATTTTTTAGCCAAAACGGGATGAGATAGGTCGAAAAAGTTGAAATCAAGAATTTAGTCCCGAAATTCCTTCATACAACGCCCCGAAGAAAAATTCCGAAAAAAAATAGTAAAGAAAAATTCAAAAAATTATAAAAAACCTCTTCCCGGCATTATTTTAGCAAAAACGGGATAGAATATCCGAAAAAGTGAAAACAAAATTTTAGTCCCGATTTCCGTTCATACTCGACTCGTGAATGAAAATTCCAAAAAAAATAGTAAAAAAATTCAAAAAATTATAAAAAATTATAAAACCTCTTCCCGGCATTATTTATAGCCAAAACGGGATAATATAGGTCGAAAAAGTGAAAACAAAATTTCAGTCCCGATTTCCGTTCATACTCGACCCAGGAAAGAAAATTCCGAAAAAAATAGTAAAAAAATTCAAAAAATTATAAAACCT
>NW_022156283.1:0-1474 GCF_001633185.2 Quercus lobata
GACGAACGGGTCAGGGCAAGCCGAAAATAGAGAACAAAAAAAATTTCATTCCTATCCGTTTGAACCCGTCCGAGTTACAAAATTCAAAAATTTAGGCTGAAAAATTTTTAAAAATTAAAAAACATCATCCAAGTCTTCAGTTTCATGGACGAAACGGGTCAGGACAACCAAAAAATTAGAAAAGAAAAAAAAATTTTGATTCCTAATCGTTCGAACCCGACCCGATTACAAAATTTAAAATAAATGCAAAATTTTAAAAATTAAAAAACATCATCCAGCTTCATTTCAAGATGAAACGGCCAGGAGCAGGCGAAAAATAGAGAACAAAAAAAATTTCATTCCTATCCCGTTTGAACCCGTCTCGAGTTACAAAGTTCAAAAATGAAGGAAAAAAATTTTAAAAAATTAAAAAACATCATCCAAGCTTCATTTCATGACGAAACGGGTCAGGACAAGCCAAAAAATAGAGAAGAAAAAAATTTTCATTCCTATCCGTTCGAACCCGACCCGAGTTACAAAATTCAAAAATAAATGCAAAAAAATTAGAAAAATTAAAAAATATCATCCAGGCTTCATTTCAAGAGGAAACGGGCCAGGACAGGCCGAAAAATAGAGAACAAAAAAAATTTCATTGCTATTCGTTTGAACCCGTCTCGAGTTACAAAATTCAAAAATAAAGGTAAAAAAATTTTAAAAATTAAAAAACATCATCCAGGCTTCATTTCAAGACGAAACGGGTCAGGGCAGGCCGAAAAATAGAGAACAAAAAAAATTTCATTGCTATCCGTTCGAACCCGGCCCGAGTTAAAAAATTCAAAAATAAATGCAAAAAAATTTTAAAAATTAAAAAACATCATCCAGTCTTCATTCAAAGACGAAACGGGTCAGGACAAGCCCAAAAAAATAGAGAAGAAAAAAAATTTTCATTCCCTATCCGTTAGAGACCCCGACCGAGTTACAAAATTCAAAAAGAAATGCAAAAAATTTAAAAAAGTTAAAATACCTCATCCAGGCTTCATTTCAATGTGAAACGGGTTAAGAATAGCCGAAAAATAGAGAAGAAAAAAATTTCATTCCTATCCGTTCGAACCCGACCCGAGTTAAAAAATTCAAAAATAAATGTAAAAAAATTTCTAAAATTAAGAAATATCATCCAGGCTTCATTTCAAGGCGAAACGGGTCAGGGCAGGCCGAAAAATAGAGAACAAAAAAAATTTCATTCCTATCCGTTTGAACCCGTCCCGAGTTACAAAATTCAAAAATTTAGGCAGAAAAATTTTAAAAATTAAAAAACATCATCCAGTCTTCATTTCATGACGAAACGGGTCAAGACAAGCCAAAAAATAGAGAGGAAAAAAAATTTTAATTCCTATCCGTTCGAACCCGACCCGAGTTACAAAATTCAAAAATAAATGCAAAAAAATTTTAAAAATTAAAAAACCTCATCCAGGCTTCATTTCAAGATGAAACGGGT
>NW_022156284.1:0-1474 GCF_001633185.2 Quercus lobata
AAAATAGAGAGAAAAAAAAATTTTCATTCCTATCCGTTCGAACCCGACCCGAGTTACAAAATTCAAAAATAAATGCAAAAAAATTTTAAAAATTAAAAAACCTCATCCAGGCTTCATTTCAAGATGAAACGGGTAAGAATAGGACGAAAAATAGAGAAGAAAAAAAATTTCATTCCTATCCGTTCGAACCCGTCCCGAGTTAAAAAATTCAAAAATATAAGCAAAAAAATTTTAAAAATTAAAAAACCTCATCCAGGCTTCATTTCAAGATGAAACGGGTAAGAATAGGACGAAAAATAGAGAAGAAAAAAAATTTCATTCCTATCCGTTCGAACCCGTCCCGAGTTAAAAAATTCAAAAATAAATGCGAGAAAATTTTAAAAATTAAAAAACATAATCCAGGCTTCATTTCAAGACGAAACGGGTCAGGGCAAGCCGAAAAATAGAGAACAAAAAAAATTTCATTCCTATCCGTTTGAAACCGTCCCGAGTTACAAAATTCAAAAATTTAGGCTGAAAAATTTTAAAAATTAAAAAACATCATCCAGGCGTCATTTCATGACAAAACGGGTCAGGACAAGCCAGAAAATAGAGAAGAAAAAAATTTTCATTCCTATCCGTTCGAACCCGACCCGAGTTACAAAATTCAAAAATAAATGCAAAAAAATTTTAAAAATTAAAAAACATCATCCAGGCTTCATTTCATGACGAAACGGGTCAGGACAAGCCAAAAAATAGAGAAGAAAAAAAAATTTCTTCCTATCGTTTGAACGCCCGGCGTGGTGATGCCGGCCTCGAGTCACAAAATTCAAAAAATGAAGGTAACCAATTTTAAAAATTAAAAACCTCATCCACGGACTTCATTTCAGATGACGAAACGGGTCCAGGACAAGCCAAAAAATAAGAAGATAAAAATTATTCATCCTATCCGTTCGAACCCGACCCGAGTTACAAAATTCAAAAATTAAATGCAAAAAAATGTTGAAAAAAATAGAAAATTGATCTTCCAGGCTTCATTTTCAACGATGAAACGGGTCAGGCAAGGCCGAAAAATAAAGAACATAAAAAAATTTCACAATTCCTATCCGTTGAGCCCAGTCTCGAGTTACAAATTTAAAAATGAGGATAATTTAACCAAATTAAAAAAACATATCCAGGCTTCATTTCAAGACGAACGGGTCTAGGGCAGGGCGAAAAATAGAGAACAGAAAAAAATTTCATTCCTATCCGTTCGAACCCGACCCGAGTAACAAAATTCAAAAATAAATGCAAAAAAATTTTAAAAATTAAAAAACATCATCTAGGCTTGATTTCAAGAGGAGACGGGTATGAATAGGCCCAAAAATAGAGAAGAAGAAAAAAATCTTTCCTTTCCGTTCGAACCCGACCCGAGATAAAAAATTCAAAAATAAATGCAAAAAAATTTTAAAAATTAAAAAACATTATCCAGGCATCATTTCAAGATGAAACGGGT
>NW_022156285.1:0-1474 GCF_001633185.2 Quercus lobata
GAATTTGAGACTAAAATTTTGATTTCACTTTTTCGGCCTATCTCATCCCGTTTTGGCTAAAAATATTTCCGGGAAGTGGTTTTATAATTTTTTGAATTTTTTTACTATTTTTTTCGGAATTTTCTTGCCCGAGTCGAGTATGAACGTAATTCGGGACTAAAGTTTTGTTTTCTCTTTTTCGGCATATCTCATCCCGTTTTTGCTAAAAATAATGCCGAGAATAGGTTTTACAATTTTTTGAATTTTTTTACTATTTTTTTCGGATTTTTTTTTCCCGGGTCGAGTATGAACGGAATTCGGGACTAAAATTTTGTTTTCTCTTTTTCGGCATATCTCATCCCTCTTTGGCTAAAAATAATGCCGGGAAGAGGTTTTATAATTTTTTGAATTTTTTTACTATTTTTTTCGGAATTTTCTTGCCGGGGTCATGTATGAACGGAATTCGGGACTAAAATTTTGTTTTCACTTTTTCGACCTATCTCATCCCGTTTTGGCTAAAAATAATGCCGAGAAGAGGTTTTATAATTTTTGAATTTTTTACTATTTTTTCGGAATTTTCAATTCGCCGGGGTCATGTATGAAGGAATCGGGACTAAAATTTGATTTCCACTTTTTCGACCTATCTCTCCCCGTTTTGGTAAAATAATGCCGAGAAGAGTTTTTATAATTTTTGATTTTTTTACTATTTCTTTCGGAATTTTCTTGCCGGGTTCGAGTATGAAGGAATTCGGAACTAAATTTTTGTTTTCTCTTTCGGCATATCTCATCCGTTTTTCGCTAAAATAATGCCGAGAATAGGTTTACAATTTTTGAATTTTTTTACTATTTTTTCGGAATTTTTTCCGGGTCAGTATGACGAATTCGGGACAAATTTTGTTTTCTTTTTTCGGCATATCTCATCCGTTTTGGGCTAAAAATAATGCGGAAGATTTATATTTTTTTTGATTTTTTTTCTATTTTTTTCGGATTTTCTTGCCCGGGTCGACTATGAACGGAATTCGGGACTAAAATTTTGATTTCACTTTTTTCACCTATATCATCCTGTTTTGGCTAAAAATAATGCCGAGAAGAGGTTTTATAATTTTTTGACTTTTTTTACTATTTTTTTCGGAATTTTCTTTCCCAAGTTGGGCATGAACGGAAATTGGGACTAAAATTTTGTTTTCATTTTTTTGGCCTATATCATCCCGTTTTGGCTATAAATAATGCCGGGAAGAAGTTTTATAATTTTTTGAATTTTTTTACTATTTCTTTCGAATTTTCTTGCCCGGGTCGAGTATGAACGGAATTCGGAACTAAAATTTTGTTTTCTCTTTTTCGGCATATCTCATCCCGTTTTCGCTAAAAATAATGCCGGGAAGAGGTTTTATAATTTTTTGAACTTTTTTACTGTTTTTTTCAGAATTTTCTTGCCCGGGTCGAGTATGAACGGAATTTGGGACTAAAATTTTAATTTCACTTTTTCGGCCTATCT
>NW_022156286.1:0-1471 GCF_001633185.2 Quercus lobata
TGATCCGTTTCGTCTTGAAATGATGCCAGGATGATGTTATTTAATTTTTAGAATTTTTTTGCATTTATGTTTTGAATTTTCTAACTCGGCTCGGGTTCGAGCGGACAGGAAGGAAATTTTTTTTGTTCTCTATTTTTAGGCCAATCCTGACCCGTTTCGTCCTGAATTGTAGACTGGATGATGTTATTTAATTTTTAGAATTTTTTTGCATTTATTTTTGAATTTTCTAACTCGGGTCGGGTTCGAACGGATAGGAGGGAAATTTTTTTTGTTCTCTATTTTTAGGCCTTTCCTGAACCGTTTCGTCTTGAAATGATGCCTGGATGATGTTATTTAATTTTTAGAATTTTTTTGCATTTATTTTTGAATTTTCTAACTTTCCCGGTCAAGGGTTTTTTTTTTTTTTTCGAACAGCAATAGGAAGGAATTTTTTTTTGTCACTATTTTTAGGCCTTTCCCTGTCGTTTCGTCTTGAAATGATGCCTGGATGATGGTATTTTAATTTTTAGAATTTTTTGTTGCATTTATTTTTGAATTTTCAACTCGCCCGGATTCGAACGGATAGGAAAGCAAATTTTTTTTTTTTGTTATTGTTTCGGCCTTTTCCCTGACCCGTCGTCTGAAATGTATCCTGGATGATGGTTTGTAATTTTAGAATTTTTTTGCATTTATGTTTAGAATTTTCTAACTCGGCTCGGGTTCAAGCGGACAGGAAGGAAATTTTTTTTGTTCTCTATTTTTAGGCCAATCCTGACCCGTTTCGTCATGAATTGAAGCCTGGATGATGTTTTTTAATTTTTAGAATTTTTTTGCATTTATTTTTTGAATTTTCTAACTCAGCTCGGATTCGAACGGATAGGATGCAAATTTTTTTTTCTCTATTTTTCGGCCTTTCCTGACCCGTTTCGTCTTGACATGAAGCCTGGATGATGTTATTTAATTTTTAGAATTTTTTTGCAGTTATTTTTTGAATTTTCTAACTCGGCTCGGATTCGAACGTATAGGAAGGAAATTTTTTTTGTTCTCTATTTTTCGGCTTTTCCTGTCCCGTTTCGTCTTGAAATGAAGCCTGGATGATGTTTTGTAATTTTTAGAATTTTTTGGCATTTGTGTTTTGAATTTTCTAACTCAGCTCAGGTTCGAACGGATAGGAAGGAAATTTTTTTTGTTCTCTATTTTTCGGCATTTCCAGACCCGTCTCGTTTTGAAACGAAGCCTGGATGATGTTTTTTAATTTTTAAAATTTTTTTGCATTTATTTTTGAATTTTCTAACTCGGCTCGGGTTCGAACGGATGGGAAGGAAATTTTTTTTGTTATATATTTTTCGGCCTTTCCAGACCCGACTCGTTTTGAAATGAAGCCTGGATGATGTTTTTTAATTTTTAGAATTTTTTTGCATTTATTTTTGAATTTTCTAACTCGGCTCGGGTTCGAACGGATAGGAAGGAAATTTTTTTTTTCTCTATTTTT
>NW_022156287.1:0-1471 GCF_001633185.2 Quercus lobata
TTTTTAGCCAAAACGGGATGAGATAGGCCAAAAAATTGAAAACAAAATTTTAGTCCCGAATTCCGTTCATACTTGACCCTGGAAAGAAAATTCCGAAGAAAATAGTAAAAAAATTCAAAAAATTTTGAAACCTCTTCTCGGCATTATTTTTAGCCAAAAACAGATGATATAGTGAAAATGAATCACACATTTAGTCAGAATCCGTAATCATACACGAGGCCGAGTTAGCCACGAGGCAAGAGAATTTCAGAAAAAAATACGTTAAAAAATCAATATGAGAAAACTAACTTCCCGGCATTACATATTTGACGACCAAACGGGTATAGATATATGGCCAGAAAATGTGAAACAATTTACGTCCCGAATTTCCGTCATTAACTCGACCCGGAATGAAGAGATTCACGAAAAAAATTATTAGATAAAATTCAAAAAATTAATAAAAACCTAACTCCTAACGGCAAAATTATATAGGACGACCGGGATAACAATTATTACGCAGGTTGAGAAATACGTATAACGCAAAATTATAGTACCACCCGATTTCAGTATCATTCGACATCGAACGGATACTAGCCCCGGCGAAAACGAAAAATTCCGAAAAAAATAATAAAAAAATTCAAAAAATTATAAAACCATTTCTCGGCATTATTTTTAGCCAAAACGGGATGATATAGGCGAAAAAAGTGAAATCAAAATTTTAGTCCCGATTTCCGTTCATACTAGACCCGGGCAAGAAAATTCCGAAAAAAATAGTAGAAAAATTCAAAAAATTGTAAAACCTCTTCCGGGCATTATTTTTAGCCAAAACGGGATGATATAGGTGAAAAAAGTGAAATCAAATTTTAGTCCCGAATTCCGTTCATACTCGACCCGGGAAAGAAAATTCTGAAAAAAATAGTAAAAAAATTCAAAAAATTATAAAACCTTTTCTCGGCAGTATTTTTAACCAAAATGGGATGATATAGGTGAAAAAAGTGGAATCAAAATTTTAGTCCCGATTTCCGTTCATACTCAACCCGGGAAAGAAAATTTCGAAAAAAATATTTAAAAAATTCAAAAAATTATAAAACCTCTTCCTGACATTATTTTTAGCCAAAACGAGATGATATAGGTGAAAAAAGTGAAATCAAAATTTTAGTCCCGAATTCCGTTCATACTCGACCCGGGCAAAGAGAATTCCGAAAAAAATAGTAAAAAAATTCCAAAAATTATGAAACTACTTCCCGGCATTATTTTTAGCCAAAACGGGATAATTTAGGTGGAAAAAGTGAAAACAAAATTTTAGTCCCGAATTCCGTTCATACTCGACCCGGGCAAAGAAAATTCCCAAAAAAATAGTAAAAAAATTCAAAAAATTATAAAACCTCTTCCCAGCATTATTTTTAGCCAAAACGGGATGATATAGGTGAAAAAAGTGAAATCAAAATTTTAGTCCCGAATTCCGTTCATACTCGACCCGGGCAAAGAGAAT
>NW_022156288.1:0-1470 GCF_001633185.2 Quercus lobata
AGGAATGAAATTTTTTTTCTTCTCTATTTTTCGGCCTATCCTGACCCGTTTCATATTGAAATGAAGCCTGGATGATGTCTTTTAATATTTAAAATTTTTTTGCGTTCATTTTTGAATTTTCTAACTCGGGTTGGGTTCGAACGGATAGGAAGGAAATTTTTTTTGTTCTCTATTTTTCAGCCTGCCCTGACCGTTTTCGTATTGAAATGAAGCCTGGATGATGTTTTTTAATTTTTAAAATTTTTTTGCATTTATTTTTGAATTTTGTAACACGGGACGGGTTCGAACGGATAGGAAGGAACTTTTTTTTGTTCTCTATTTTTCGGCTTTTCCTGTCCGTTTCCTCTTGAAATGAAGCCTGGATGATGTTTTGTAATTTTTAGAATTTTTTGGCATTTATGTTTGAATTTTCCTAACTCGGCTCGGGTTCGAGGATAGGAAGGAAATTTTTTTGGTCTCTATTTTCCGGGCTTTTCTGTCCCGTTTTCGTCTTGAAATGAAGCCTGGATGATGCTATTAATTTTTCAAATTTTTTGCATTTATGTTTTGAATTTTCTAACTCGGCTCGGGTTCGAACGAATAGGAAGGAAATTTTTTTTGTTCTCTATTTTTCGGCCTTTCTTGTCCCGTTTCGTCTTGAAATGAAGCCTGGATGATGCTATTTAATTTTTAGAATTTTTTTGCATTTATTTTTGAATTTTCTAACTCGGCTCGGGTTCGAGCGGACAGGAAGGAAATTTTTCTTGTTCCCTATTTTTAGGCCATTCCTGACCCGTTTCGTCCTGAATTGAATGCCTGGATGATGTTTGTAATTTTAGAAATTTTTTGCCATTTAGTTTTGAATTTTCTAACTTCGGCTGCGCGGTTCGAGGCGAACAGGAAGGAAATTTTTTTTGTACTCTGATTTTAAGTGCCAATCCTGACCCGTTTCGTCCTGAATTGAAGCCTGGATGATGTGATTTATTTTTAGAATTGTTTTTGCAAATATATTTTTGAATTTTCTAACTCGGGTCCGGGTTCGAAACGATAGGAAGAATTTTTTTTGTTCACTATTTTTAGGCCTTTTCTGATCCATGTCGTCTTGAAAGACCTGGATGATGTGATTTAATTTTTAGAATTTTTTTGCATATATTTTTGAATTTTCTAACTCGGGTCGGGTTCGAACGGATAGGAGGGAAATTTTTTTTGTTCACTATTTTTAGGCCTTTCCTGATCCATTTCGTCTTGAAATGATGCCTGGATGATGTTATTTAATTTTTAGAATTTTTTTGCAGTTATTTTTTGAATTTTCTTACTCGTCTCGGAATCTAACGGATAGGAAGGAAATTTTTTTTGTTCTCTATTTTTCGGCCTTTCCAGACCTGTCTCGTTTTGAAATGAAGCCTGGATGATGTTTTTTAATTTTTAGAATTTTTTTGCATTTATTTTTGAATTTTCTAACCCGGCTCGGGTTCGAACGGATAGGAAGGA
>NW_022156289.1:0-1467 GCF_001633185.2 Quercus lobata
GCTGAAAAAATTTTAAAAACTAAAAAACATCAATCCAATCTTAATTTCATGACGAACACGGGTCAGGACAGCCAAAAAATAGAGAAGCAAAAAAAAATTTTTCATTCCTATCCGTTCGAACCCGACCCGAGTTACAAATTTAAAAATGAAATGCAAAAAAATTTAAAAAATTAAAAAAACATCATCGCAGGCTCAAACAATTTCAAGAGGAAACGGGCCAGGACAGGCCGAAAAATAGAGAACAAAAAAAATTTCATTGCTATCCGTTTGAACCCGTCTCGAGTTACAAAATTCAAAAATGAAGGTAAAAAAATTTTAAAAATTAAAAAACATCATCCAGGCTTCAGTTCAAGACGAAACGGGTCAGGGCAGGCCGAAAAATAGAGAACAAAAAAAATTTCATTCCTATCCGTTCGAAACCCGACCCGTCGAGTTAACAAAAATTCAAAATAAAATGCAAAAAAATTATAAAAATTAAAATATCATCCAGGCTTCATTTCAAGAGGAAACGGGCCAGGACAGGCCGAAAAATAGAGAACAAAAAAAATTTCATTGCTATCCGTTTGAACCCGTCTCGAGTTACAAAATTCAAAAATGAAGGTAAAAAAATTTTAAAAATTAAAAAACATCATCCAGGCTTAATTTCAAGACGAAACGGGTCAGGGCAGGCCGAAAAATAGAGAACAAAAAAAATTTCATTCCTATCCGTTCGAACCCGGCCCGAGTTAAAAAATTCAAAAATAAATGCAAAAAAATTTTAAAAATTAAAAAACATCATCCAGGCTTCATTTCAAGATGAAACGGGCCAGGACAGGCCAAAAAATAGAGAACAAAAAAAATTTCATTCCTATTCGTTTGAACCCGTCTCGAGTTACAAAATTCAAAAATGAAGGTAAGAAAATTTTAAAAATTAAAAAACATCATCCAGGCTTCATTTCATGACGAAACGGGTCAGGACAAGCCAAAAAATAGAGAAAAAAAAAATTTTCATTCCTATCCGTTCGAACCCGACCCGAGTTACAAAATTCAAAAATAAATGCAAAAAAATTATAAAAATTAAAAAATATCATCCAGGCTTCATTTCAAGAGGAAACGGGCCAGGACAGGCCGAAAAATAGAGAACAAAAAAAATTTCATTGCTATCCGTTCGAACCCGGCCCGAGTTAAAAAATTCAAAAATAAATGCAAAAAAATTTTGAAAATTAAAAAACATCATCCAGGCTTCATTACAAGA
Organism: Quercus lobata; assembly: GCF_001633185.2. Taxonomy (NCBI): domain Eukaryota; kingdom Viridiplantae; phylum Streptophyta; class Magnoliopsida; order Fagales; family Fagaceae; genus Quercus; species Quercus lobata. The sequence goes on from NW_022156289.1 coordinate 1,235, forward strand.
GGAAACGGGCCAGGACAGGCCGGAAAAATAGAGAGCAAAAAAAATTTCATTCCTATCCGTTCGAACCCGACCTGAGTTACAAAATTCAAAAATAAATGCAAAAAAATTATAAAAATTAAAAAATATCATCCAGGCTTCATTTCAAGAGGAAACGGGCCAGGACAGGCCGAAAAATAGAGAACAAAAAAAATTTCATTGCTATCCGTTTGAACCCGTCTCGAGTTACAAAATTC
>NW_022156290.1:0-1465 GCF_001633185.2 Quercus lobata
TATCTCATCCCGTTTTGGCTAAAAATATTTCCGGGAAGTGGTTTTATAATTTTTTGAATTTTTTTACTATTTTTTTCGGAATTTTCTTGCCGGGGTCATGTATGAACGGAATTCGGGACTAAAATTTTGATTTCACTTTTTCGACCTATCTCATCCCGTTTTGGCTAAAAATAATGCCGAGAAGAGGTTTTATAATTTTTTGAATTTTTTTACTATTTCTTTTGGAATTTTCTTGCCCGGGTCGAGTATGAACGGAATTCGGGACGTAAAAAAATTTTGTTTTTCTCTTTTTTCGGCATATCTCATCCCGTTTTGGTAGCTAAAAATAATGCCAAGGAAGAGGTTTTTATTAATTTTTTGAATTTTTTTACTATTTTTTCTGAATTTTCTTGCGCCGGGGTCGTGTATGAACGGAATTCGGGACTAAATAATTTATTGATTTCACCTTGTTTTTCAAACGCTATCTCAACCCGTTTTAGCTAAAAATAATGCTGAGAAGAGGTTTTATAAATTTTTTGAATTTTTTACTATTTCTTTCGGAATTATCTTGCCCGGTCGAGTATGAAGCGGAAATTCGGAACTAAGAAATTTTGTTATTCTCTTTTTCGTCATATCTCATTACCCGTTTTCCGCTAAAATAATGCCGAGAAGAGGAGGTATTTATAATTTTTTGGAAAGCTTTTTTACTGTTTTTTTTTTCCAGAATTTTCTTGCCCGGGTCGAGTATGAACGGAATTTCGGACTAAATTTTGATTTCACTTTTTCGACCTATCTCATCCCGTTTTAAGCTAAAAATATTGCCGGGAAGTGGTTTTATAATTTTTTGAATTTTTTTACTATTTCTTTTGGAATTTTGTTGCCCGGGTCGAGTATGAACGGAATTCGGAACTAAAATTTTGTTTTCTCTTTTTCGGCATATCTCATCCCGTTTTTGCTAAAAATAATGCCGAGATTAGGTTTTACAATTTTTCGAATTTTTTTACTATTTTTTTCGGAATTTTTTTTCTCGGGTCGAGTATGAACGGAATTCGGGACTAAAATTTTGTTTTCTCTTTTTCGGCATATCTCATCCCTCTTTGGCTAAAAATAATGCCGGGAAGAGGTTTTATAATTTTTTGAATTTTTTTACTATTTTTTTCGGAATTTTCTTTCCCGGGTCGAGTATGAACGGAAATCGGGACTAAAATTTTGTTTTCACTTTTTCGACCTATATCATCCCGTTTTGGCGAAAAATAATGCCGGGAAAGGTTTTATAATTTTTTGAATTTTTTTACTATTTTTTTGGGAATTTTCTTGCCCGGGTCTAGTATGAACGGAAATCGGGACTAAAATTTTGATTTCACTTTTTTCGTCTATTTCATCCCGTTTTGGTTAAAAATAATGCCGAGAAAAGGTTTTATAATTTTTTTACTATTTTTTTCGGAATTTTCTTTCCCGGGTCGAGTATGAACGGAAATCGGGACTA
>NW_022156291.1:0-1464 GCF_001633185.2 Quercus lobata
AGCCTGGATGATGTTTTTTAATTTTTAGAATTTTTTTGCATTTATTTTTGAATTTTCTAACTCGGGTCGGGTTCGAACGGATAGGAAGGAAATTTTTTTTGTTCACTATTTTTAGGCCTTTCCTGATCCATTTGGTCTTGAAATGATGCCTGGATGATGTTATTTAATTTTTAGAATTTTTTTGCAGTTATTTTTTGAATTTTCTAACTCGGCTCGGCTTCTGACGGATAGGAAGGAAATTTTTTTTGTTCTCTATTTTTAGGCCTTCCTGACCCGTTTCGTCTTGAAATGATGCCTGGATGATGTTATTTAATTTTTAGAATTTTTTTGCAGTTATTTTTTGAATTTTCTAACTCGGCTCGGATTCTGACGGATAGGAAGGAAATTTTTTTTGTTCTCTATTTTCAGGCCCTTCCTGACCCGTTTCGTCTTGAAATGATGCCTGGATGATGTTTTGTAATTTTTAGAATTTTTTTGCATTTATGTTTTGAATTTTCTAACTCGGCTCGGGTTCCAGCGGACAGGAAGGAAATTTTTTTTGTTCTCTATTTTTAGGCCAATCCTGACCCGTTTCGTCCCGAATTGAAGCCTGGATGATGTTTTTTAATTTTTAGAATCTTTTTGCATTTATTTTTTGAATTTTCTAACTCGGCTCGGATTCGAACGGATAGGAAGCAAATTTTTTTTCTCTCTATTTTTCGGCCTTTCCAGACCCGTTTCGTCTTGAAATGAAGCCTGGATAATGTTATTTAATTTTTAGAATTTTTTTGCAGTTATTTTTTGAATTTTCTAACTCGGCTCGGATTCGAACGTATAGGAAGGAAATTTTTTTTGTTCTCGGGGGATTTTTTCCGGCGATACCGCGCGTGGCCGTCGTGCAATTGTATATCTTATTTGATCAATGTTGGTAATTTTTAGAAATTTTTTGGCATTTTAAGTTTGAATTTTCTAAACTACATGACTCGGGGTTCAATCTGTGTATATGTAAAGGAAATTTATTTTTGTTCTCATATGTTCAAGGGCCTTCCAAACCCGTTCCGATTTGAAACGAAGCCCTGGATATGTTTTTTAATTTTTACGAAAATTTTTTGCATTTATATTTTGAATTTTCTTACTCGGCTTCGGGTTCGAACGGGTAGGAAGGGAAATTTTTTTTTGTTCACTATTTTAGGTCCTTTCCTGACCGTTTCGTCTTGAAATGAAGCCTGGATGATGTTATTTAATTTTTAGAATTTTTTTGCATTTGTTTTTGAATTTTCTAACTCGGGTCTTGTTCGAACGGATAGGAAGGAAATTTTTTTTTGTTCACTATTTTTAGGCCTTTCCTGATCCGTTTCGTCTTGAAATGATGCCTGGATGATGTTATTTAATTTTTAGAATTTTTTTGCTGTTATTTTTTGAATTTTCTACCTCGGCTCGGATTCTAACGGATAGGAAGGAAATTTTTTTTGTTCTCTATTTTTA
>NW_022156292.1:0-1462 GCF_001633185.2 Quercus lobata
TTGAAAAGAACCCTGGATGATGTTTTTTAATTTTTAAGACATTTTTGCATTTATTTTTTGATTTTCTAGCTCGGGTCGGGTTCAACGGATAGGAAGGAAATATTTTGTTCTCAATTTTTTCAGCCTGTCCTGACCCGTTTTATCTTGAAATGATGCCTGATGATGTTTTTTTTAATTTTTAAAATTTTATACATTTATTTTAGAATTTTCGAACTCGGGCCGGTTTCGAACGGGTTGGAAGGAAATTATTTTTGTTCTCTATTTTTCAGCCTATCCTGGCCCGTATTGTCTTGAAAAGAACCCTGGATGATGTTTTTTAATTTTTAGAATTTTTTTGCATTTATTTTTTGAATTTTCTAGCTCGGGTCGGGTTCGAACGGATAGGAAGGAAATTATTTTTGTTCTCAATTTTTCAGCCTGTCCTGACCCGTTTTATCTTGAAATGATGCCTGGATGATGTTTTTTAATTTTTAAAATTTTATTACATTTATTTTAGAATTTTCGAACTCGGGTCGGTTTCGAACGGGTTGGAAGGAAATTATTTTTGTTCTCTATTTTTCAGCCTATCCTGGCCCGTATTGTCTTGAAATGAACCCTGGATGATGTTTTTTAATTTTTAGAATTTTTTTGCATTTATTTTAGGAATTTCGACTCGGGCCGGTTTTCGAACGGGTTGGAAGGAAAATTATTTTTGTTCTCTAATTTTCGCCTATCCTGGCCCGTTTCGTCTTGAAATGAAGCCTGGATGATTTTTTTTAATTTTTAGAATTTTTTTGCATTTATTTTTAAATTTTCTAACTCGGGTCGGGTTCGAATGGATAGGAAGGAAATTTATTTTGTTCTCTATTTTTTGGCCTGTCTTGACCGGTTTCGTCTTGAAAGGAAGCCTGGAAGATGTTTTTTTAATTTTTTTTTTAATTTTTTTGCATTTATTTTTGAATTTTCAAACTCGGGTCGGTTTCAAACGGATAGGAAAGAAATTTTTTTTGTTCCCTATTTTTCGGCCTGTCCTGACCCGTTTCGTCTTGACATTGACTCCTGGAGATGTTTTTCTGATTTTTAGGATTTTCTTTGCATTCATATTTTTCGAATTTTCCTAACTCGGCCCGGGTTCGAAACGAGATGGAAAGGAAATTATTTGTGTTATCATTTTTCGGCTCTTCCTGACCGTTTCGTCTTGAAAATGAGCCTGGATGATGCTTTTTAATTTTAAATGGTTTTTGCATTTGATTTCGAATTTTCTTAACTCAGGCCGGGTCGACCATGGGTGGAAGGAATTATTGTCTCTATTTTTCGGGCCTTCCTGGCCGTATGGTCATGAATAACCTGGATGATATTTTTTATTTTTTAGAATTTTTTTGCATTTATTCTACGAATTTTCTACTCGGCCCAGGGTCCGAACGGGTAGGAAAGGAAATTAATTTTGCTATCTATTTTTTCGGCCTATCCTGGCCCGTTTCGT
>NW_022156293.1:0-1460 GCF_001633185.2 Quercus lobata
TTCGTACAAGCCCGATTCAAATAAGCCCGACTTCCTTGTGGACTCAATTCATGTATTATATTATATTTTATTCTTTTAAGCATGACCCAAGCCCATGCGACTTATTGGGGAAATTGAGGAAGTGTGGTTTGGAGGGTATGGGTCAGTTCCTTTCGAACCTTTTGCATGAGCCCAGCCCATGCATGCTACCAAGTGGGCAAGGGACACTGGTAGCACCTCCGGCTCATGGAGGAGATCGCTGGTATCCAAAATTTCCACCCCAAAACAGCTTATGGACGTCTCTCAGGTTGACTGTGGACCAAAGCTTTGGCTGAAACTCTTTTTTTCCTTTAAAATATTGGCTCTCAGTTGGCCAACTTCAGCTTTCTAGCACTCGCATTTAAGTGAGTTCTCATGGATCTGAACAACTGAAAAAATAGGGAGCCAATGAGAGTTTAGTTTGACATTGAGTAACAAAGAACGCACCTGACGTCTGTGGACAGATGCCGGCTCAACCCGACGTACGAACTCGAGTTTTTTTGACCCGATAACAAACACCAGGTTGACCTGTGACCTGGACCTAGTTACGTTGTGGTCAACCCAACTCGAACTCGAACATTTTAAAACTTTTTTTTTTCAAAAAAAAATAAAAAAAAAAAAAAAAAAAAAAAAAAAGGACAATAATTGGTTTTAATTGTTGTTATGAGCTTTAAAGGAAAAACTGAGAAATTTACATAAATTGCAATGCAAATTAATTGAAAGAGAATAGTTGAGCATTCTATAATAAGTAAAAATTTTTAGATATAAAATAGTAAAGTACATGCCAAGATAATCTGGTTACAATAAAGTTAAAAACATAGATTTAAAATTGTAGACATGTGTGAGAAATATTCACAAGTGTGAAAATAGTGAAGCCAAAGTATCAAATTAACATAAATTATGAATGCTTAGACCTATTTTTTTTAACAATTTATGTCTAAAATAAACGACTTTTCAAAATAAATTATGATATTTCCTAAAGTGTGTGTTACTTAACAATGATATGATATTTATAAAAGAGACCATATATAAATAAGTAAGCAATCAAACTTTAATGTATATCTCAATTGAAATAGAGTGCCAACCACAATTGATAATAGATTATAAAATTGATTTTCAAGATTGTAAATTTCTTATATGTTTTTATTCTTTATCAAATAAGTTATCCAATAAGTCATTTATAATTTTGTTTTATATTTTGGAATGTTGATATTGTGTAGAAATAAAACTTGTGTATTTATGTTACTTATCTTTTTGTTATTTTGTTTTAGATAGTAATATTAGGATTTATATAATTTTAAAATTATTGAATAAGTATTAATAAGTTTAACTGAGTTCGTTCTTGATATAAGTGATGAATTCAAAATAATACATTTTACATCAAGTAATTTGTTATATAATTTTCCAAATGGCAAATACATGTTGTTTTCTTTATAAAAAAA
>NW_022156294.1:0-1459 GCF_001633185.2 Quercus lobata
AGAGACAATAAGTGCTGCAGCTGTCGAGTAAGGTGGATGGTCAAACAGACTGAAGAGAAAAATAGAATAGCTAGCTGAGTTGCGAAGGAACGTACAGGAGGAGTGGTAATATTGGGAGGAAGAGAGGGTAGAGTATCTCGATGAGGCGAAACGAAAATGAAAAGAGGGGAAATATCTCAAGGTCAACTTGGCATCTCAGGAAGGCAAGGATGTAGCAGAACTTTAGTGGTTTCATAGACCGGAAGAATGACTAAGGAGAGCTTCTTTTCGCCAGGTTCCTGTGACTGCATCAAGTCATGTTTCTTAAGGACTTGGTTTGGGTATGCGAGCCCTTTAAGGACCTCTGGTCGTTCACTCGTAGTAGCAAAAGACTTAGAGAATCATGTAGAGAGAGGAGGAAGGGCAAGATTCTTTCTTTTCTTCTTTTATGTTTTTACTCGCTGCAACTTGTTTTTATTTTCTGAGGTGGATTCCTTTGCAGTCAAGATGAGTCTGAATTCACGAGAAGGGTAGCAGCAATCTTCTTGGAGACGCGTGGTGTTGGTACTTGTTTTCTTGTTGTTCTTCTTTCCCTTTTGTTATGTCATGTGTTGTCTGCATTGTCTGCTAGTTGTGTTTTTTGTTTTTTTCTTCTTTTTTTTTTTTTCACTTGGCACTGCCTTCTCCGCTTCTTCTTCCTTTAGGTGGAGGTATCCCCTCCTATGACTGACAAGCCTCTGGGGGAGGAAACTATCACAGCTCTTTCTGTTGTTTTTCCTGTTATGGGGGAGGAGCCCCCTACTGATGATCCAGCTGAGAAAACCGGGCAACCGATGCAAGGTTCCCAGGATTCTCAGGATCCCAAAGCTTCTAGGATCCCGTCATCTCAAAGTCCCCATCTTGAACGCACTCCTAGTCCTATCAGGACTGTGTTTCCTCAATCCTTTGTCAGATAAAGGTCGTTTGGGAAAAAACATCCTTTATCGCAAACAAACAGGGAGTAAACACTTGTTTCCCGGGTGAAAATACGGTTAACTTTCTTTTTCCAGTTTTTTTATGGGGAACGTCCCTTTTTCTTATTTCTTCCTTTAGGTCAAACCAAGTGCAGGAGAAAATCTGCTCCTTTGTGGCCTCTTCTTTTAGATGTCAGAACAGAAAAGCTCAGAACGGTAAGTGCAAGCTGCTCCCATTCGTGTTTCCTTCTTTCCCCCTTTTCTTCCTTTCTTTTTTTTTTTATGGCGAAGCCCCCTGCATCTATCCCTTCTTTTAGCCACTTTGCCACTGGTCCTTCACCTTTTCTTCAACTTGCCTTATGTTCCTTCCCAGAATCTTCGGGGAAGTCCGGAGATCAAGAAGAAGAAGCTCTGCCCCAAGAAGCTGGAACCGGTTTGTTCTTCTTTTTCTCCCTTTTTTTTTTTTTAGACTAAATCTGTTCTTCCTTTTCTTTTCTTTTCTTCTCCCTTTTTTTTTGAATATTGAT
>NW_022156295.1:0-1458 GCF_001633185.2 Quercus lobata
CTCTATTTTTCGGCTTTTCCTGTCCCGTTTCGTATTGAAATGAAGCCTGGATGATGTTTTGTAATTTTTAGAATTTTTTGGCATTTATGTTTTGAATTTTCTAACTCGGCTCGGGTTCGAACGGATAGGAAGGAAATTTTTTTTGTTCTCTATTTTTCGGCCTTTCCAGACCCGTCTCGGTTTGAAACGAAGCCTGGATGATGTTTTTTAATTTTTAGAATTTTTTTGCATTTATTTTTGAATTTTCTAACTCGGCTCGGGTTCGAACGGATGGGAAGGAAATTTTTTTTGTTCTCTATTTTTCGGCCTTTCCAGACCCGTCTCATTTTGAAATGAAGCCTGGATGATGTTTTTTAATTTTTAGAATTTTTTTGCATTTATTTTTGAATTTTCTAACTCGGCTCGGATTCGAACGGATAGGAAGGAATTTTTTTTTGTTCTCTATTTTTCAGCATTTCCTGTCCCGTTTCGTCTTGAAATGAAGCCTGGATGATGCTATTTAATTTTTCGAATTTTTTGGCATTTATGTTTTGAATTTTCTAACACGGCTCGGGTTCGAACGGATAGGAAGGAAATTTTTTTTGTTCTCTATTTTTTGGCCTTTCTTGTCCCGTTTCGTCTTGAAATGAAGCCTGGATGATGCTATTTAATTTTTAGAATTTTTTTGCATTTATTTTTGAATTTTCTAACCCGGCTCGGGTTCGAGCGGACAGGAAGGAAATTTTTTTTGTTCTCTATTTTTAGGCCATTCCTGACCGTTTCGTCCTGATTGAAGCCCGGAATGATGTTTTTTAATTTTTAGAATTTTTTTTGCATTTAATTTTTTGAATTTTCTAACTCCGGCTCGGGTTCGAGACGGATGGGAAGGAAATTTTTTTTTGTTCTCTATTTTTCGGCCTTTCCAGACTCGTCTCGTTTTGAAACGAAGCCTGGATGATGTTTTTTTATTTTTAGAATTTTTTTGCATTTTTTATTTTTGAATTTTCTAAACTCGGCTCGGGAAATGAAAACGGATAGGAAGGAAATTTTTTTTTTCTCTATTTTTCTCCGCTCTTTTCTTTCCTGTCCGTTCGTATTGAATGAAAGCCTGGATGATGTTTTTGTTAATTTTTAGAATTTTTTGGCATTTATGTTTTGAATTTTCTAACTCGGCTCGGGTTCGAACGGATAGGAAGGAAATTTTTTTTGTTCTCTATTTTTCGGCCTTTCCAGACCCGTTTCGGTTTGAAACGAAGCCTGGATGATGTTTTTTAATTTTTAGAATTTTTTTGCATTTATTTTTGAATTTTCTAACTCGGCTCGGGTTCGAACGGATGGGAAGGAAATTTTTTTTGTTCTCTATTTTTCGGCCTTTCCAGACCCGTCTCATTTTGAAATGAAGCCTGGATGATGTTTTTTAATTTTTACAATTTTTTTGCATTTATTTTTGAATTTTTTAACTCGGCTCGGGTTCGAACG
>NW_022156296.1:0-1455 GCF_001633185.2 Quercus lobata
TATAAAACCTCTTCCCAGCATTGTTTTTAGCCAAAACGCGATGATATAAGTGAAAAAAGGGATATCAAAATTTTAGTCCCGATTTCCGTTCATACTCGACCCGGGTAAAGAGAATTCCGAAAAAAATCGTAAAAAAATTCAAAAAATTATAAAACCTCTTCCCGGCATTATTTTTAGCCAAAACGGGATAATATAGGTCAAAAAAGTGAAAAAAAAAAATTTTAGTCCCGATTTCCGTTCATACTCGACCCGGGAATGAAAATTCCCAAAAAAATAGTAAAAAAATTCATAAAATTATAAAACCACTTCGCAGCATTATTTTTAGCCAAAACGGGATGATATAGGTGAAAAAAGTGATATCAAAGTTTTAGTCCCGATTTCCGTTCATACTAGACCCGGGCAAGAAAATTCCGAAAAAAATATTAAAAAAATTCAAAAAATTATAAAATCTCTTCCCGGCATTATTTTTCGCCAAAACAGGATGATATAGATCGAAAAAGTGAAAACCAAATTTTAGTCCCGATTTCCGTTCATACTCAACACGGGAAAGAAAATTCCGAAAAAAATAGTTAAAAAATTCAAAAAATTATAAAACCTCTTCCCAGCATTATTTTTAGCAGGAACGGGATGATATAGGTGAAAAAAATGAAAACAAAATTTTAGTCCCGAATTCCGTTCATACTCGACCCGGGTAAAGAGAATTCCGAAAAAAATCGTAAAAAAATTCAAAAAATTATAAAACCCTTGAGCATTATTTTTAGCTAAAGGATGTAAGGTGAAAAAGTGAAATCATAAATTCTGTCCAGATTTCCGTTCATTGACTAGACCCGGGCAGAAAAATTCCGAAAAAAATAGTAAAAAAAATTAAAAAATATAAAACTTTTCCCAGCATTTATGTGAGCAAAACGGTTGTATATATGGTAAAAAGGATATCATTTTAGTCCCGAAATTCGCATACTCGATCCAGGTAAGAGAATTCGCAACAATAGTAAAAAAATTCAAAAAATTATAAACTCTTCCCGGCATTATTTTCGCCAAAACGGGATGATATTAGGTGAAAAAGTGAAAACCAAATTTTAGTCCCATTTCCGTTCATTACTTCCGACCCGGGAAGAAAATCCGAAAAAAATATAAAAAAATTTAAAAAATTAAAACTCTTCGCAGCATTATCTTAGCCAAACGGGTGATATAGTGAATAAGTGAATCAAATTTTAGTCCGAAATGCCGTTCATATTCGACCACGGGAAAAATTCCGCAAAAATCGTAAAAAAATTCAAAAAATTATAAAACCTCTTCCCGGCATTATTTTTAGCCAAAACGGGATAATATAGGTCAAAAAGTGAAAAAAAAAAATTTAGTCCCGATTTCCGTTCATACTCGACCCGGGAATGAAAATTCCGAAAAAAATAGTAAAAAAATTCAAAAAATTATAAAAGCACTTCGCAGCATTATTTT
>NW_022156297.1:0-1455 GCF_001633185.2 Quercus lobata
TAACTCGGGACGGGTTCAAACGGATAGGAATGAATTTTTTTTTCTTCTCTATTTTTCAGCCTATCCTAACCCATCTCATATTGAAATGTAGCCTGGATAATGTTTTTTAATTTTTAAAATTTTTTTGCGTATATTTTTGAATTTTTTAACTCGGGTCGGGTTCCAACGGATAGGAATGAAATTTTTTTTCTTCTCTATTTTTCAGCCTATTCTTACCCGTTTCATCTTGAAATGATGCCTGGATGGGGTTTTTTCATTTTTAAAATTTTTTGGCATTTATTTTTGAATTTTTTATCTCGGGTCGGGTTCGAACGGAAAGGAAAGATATTTTTTTTTTTCTTCTCTATTTTTTTCGGGCCCTATTCTACCCTGTTTCATCTTGAAATGAAGCCTGGATTGATGTTTTTTAATTTTAAAAAATTTTTTTGCATTATTTTTAAAATTTTTTAACTCGGGCCGAGTTTCGAACGGATAGGATAATGAAATTTTAATTTTTGCTTCTCTATTTTTCGGCCTATCCTAACCCATTTTCATCTTGAAATGATGCCTGTATTAGGTTTTTTAATTTTTAAAATTTTTTTGCATTTATTTTTGAATTTTTTATCTCGGGTCGGGTTCGAACGGAAAGGAAAGATTTTTTTTTTCTTCTCTATTTTTCGGCCTATTCTTACCCGTCTCCGCTTGAAATCAAGCCTAGATGATGTTTTTTAATTTTTAAAATTTTTTTGCATTTATTTTTGAATTTTGTAACTCGGGTCGGGTTCGAACGGATAGGAAGGAAATTTTTTTTCTTCTCTATTTTTTGGCCTATCCTGACCCGTTTCATCTTGAAATGAAGCTTGGATAATGTTTTTTAATTTTTAAAATTTTTTTGCATTATTTTGAATTTTTGTGACTCGGGTCGGGTTCGAACGGTAGGAAGGAAATTTTTTTTTCTTCTCTAATTTTTTGGCTATCCTACCGTTTCAATCTTGAAATGAAGCTTGGATAATGTTTTTTAAATTTTTTTAAAAATTTTTTTTTGCAAATTAACTTTTGAATTTTGTTGCTCTCGGGTCGGGTTCGAACGGATAAGGAATGAAAATTTTTCTCTCTATTTTTTTGGGCTTGTCCAGAACCGTCGTCATGAATGAAGCCTGGATGATGTTTTTTAATTTTTAAAATTTTTTAACCTTCATTTTTGAATTTTGTAACTCGAGACGGGTTCAAACGGATAGCAATGAAATTTTTTTTGTTCTCTATTTTTCGGCCTGTCCTGGCCCGTTTCCTCTTGAAATGAAGCCTGGATGATATTTTTTAATTTTTATAATTTTTTTGCATTTATTTTTGAATTTTGTAACTCGGGTCGGGTTCGAACAGATAGGAATGAAAATTTTTTTCTTCTCTATTTTTTGGCTTGTCCTAACCCGTTTCGTCATGAAATGAAGCCTGGATGATGTTTTTTAATTTTTAAAA
>NW_022156298.1:0-1453 GCF_001633185.2 Quercus lobata
AAAAATAGAGAACAAAAAAAAATTTCCTTCCTGTCCGCTCGAACCCGAGCCGAGTTAGAAAATTCAAAACATAAATGCAAAAAAATTCTAAAAATTACAAAACATCATCCAGGCATCATTTCAAGACGAAACGGGACAGGAAAAGCCGAAAAACAGAGACAAAAAAAATTTCCTTCCTATCCGTTCGAATCCGAGCTGAGTTAGAAAATTCAAAACATAAATGCAAAAAAATTCTAAAAATTAAAAAACATCATCCAGGCTTCATTTCAAAACGAGAGGGGTCTGGAAAGGCCGAAAAATAGAGAACAAAAAAAATTTCCTTCCTGTCCGTTCGAACCCGAGCCGAGTTAGAAAATTCAAAACATAAATGCCAAAAAATTCTAAAAATTACAAAACATCATCCAAGCTTCATTTCAAGACGAAACGGGACAGGAAAAGCCGAAAAATAGAGATCAAAAAAAATTTCCTTCCTATCCGTTAGAATCCGAGCCGAGTAAGAAAATTCAAAAAATAACTGCAAAAAAATTCTAAAAATTAAATAACATCATCCAGGCATCATTTCAGGATGAAACGGGTCAGGATTGGCCTAAAAATAGAGAACAAAAAAAATTTCCTTCCTGTCCGCTCGATCCCGAGCCGAGTTAGAAAATTTAAAAAATAACTGCAAAAAAATTCTAAAAATTAAATAATATCATCCAGGCATCATTTCAAGACGAAATGGATCAGGAATGGCCTAAAAATAGTGAACAAAAAAAATTTCCTTCCTATCCGTTCGAACCCGACCCGAGTTAGAAAATTCAAAAATAAATGCAAAAAAATTCTAAAAATTAAATAACATAATCCAGGCTTCAATTCAGGACGAAACGGGTCAGGATTGGCCTAAAAATTGTGAACAAAAAAAATTTCCTTCCTATCCGTTCGAACCCGAGCCGAGTTAGAAAATTCAAAAATAAATGCAAAAAAATTCTAAAAATTAAAAAACATCATCCAGGCTTCATTTCAAAACGAGACGGGTCTGGAAAGGCCGAAAATAGGAACAAAAAAAAATTTCCCTTCCCATCCGTTCGATACCCGAGCCGAGTTAGAAATTCAAAAATAAATGCAAAAAAATTCTAGAGAATTAAAAACTCATCCAGGCTTCGTTTCAAACGAGACGGGTCTGGAAAGGCCGAAAAATAGAGAACGAAAAAAATTTCCTTCCTATCCGTTCGAACCCGAGCCGAGTTAGAAAATTCAAAACATAAATGCCAATAAATACTAAAAATTACAAAACATCATCCAGGCTTCATTTCAAGACGAAACGGGATAGGAAAAGCCGAAAAATAGAGAACAAAAAAAAATTTCCTTCCTATCCGTTCGAATCCGAGCCGAGTTAGAAAATTCAAAAAATAAATGCAAAAAAATTCTAAAAATTAGAAAACATCATCCGGGCTTCAATTCAGGACGAAACGGG
>NW_022156299.1:0-1450 GCF_001633185.2 Quercus lobata
AATAAATGCAAAAAAATTTTAAAAATTAAAAAACATCATCCATGCTTCATTTCAAGACGAAACGGGTCAGGACAGGCCGAAAAATTTAGAACAAAAATAATTTCCTTCCTATCCGTTCGAACTCGACCCGGGCTTGAAAATTCAAAAAATAAAAGCAAAAAAATATTAAAAATTAAAAAACATCATTCAGGCTTAATTTCAAGACGAAACGGATCAGCACAGGCCGAAAAATCGAGAACAAAAAAAATTTCCTTCCTATCCGTTCGAACCCGACACGAGTTAGAAAATTCAAAAAATAAATTGAAAAAAAATTCTAAAAATTAAAAAATATCATCCAGGGTCCATTTCAAAGACGAAGGGTCAGCACAGGGCGAAAAAATCGAGAACAATAGATTTCCTTCCCAACTCCGTTCGAACCGGCCGAGTTAGAAAATTCGAAAATCAATTGCAAAAAAAAATTCTAAAAATTAAAAAAAACATCAATCTAGGGTTCATTTCAGACATATGGGCCCGGGAACGGCCAAAAATGAGAGCAAAATTAATTTTCCCTTCCTACCCGTGTCCGAACACCGGCCCGATTTAGAAAATTCTAAATAAATGCAAAATAATTTTAAAATTAAAAAACATCATCCAGGCTTCATTTCAAGACGAAAACGGTTCAGAACAGGCAAAATTGAGAAAAAAATAATTTCCTTCCTATCCGTTCGAACCCGACCCGAGTTAGAAAATTTAAAAAAAATGCAAAATAATTTTAAAATTAAAAAACATCATCCAGGCTTCATTTCAAGACGAAACGGGTCAGGACAGGCCGAAAAATCGAGAACGAAAAAAATTTCCTTCCTATCCGTTTGAACCCGACCCGAGCTATAACATTCAAAAAATTAATGCAAAAAAATTTTAAAAATTAAAAAACATCATCTAGGCTTCATTTCAAGACGAAACGGGTAAAGAATAGCGAAAATAGAGAAGAAAAAAAATTTCATTCCTATCCGTTCGAACCCGGCCCGAGTTAAAAAATTCAAAAATAAATGCAAAAAAATTTTAAAAATTAAAACACATCATCCAGGCTTCATTTCAAGACGAAACGGGTCAGGGCAGGTCGAAAAATAGAGAACAAAAAAAATTTCATTCCTATCCGATTGAACCCGTCCCGAGTTACAAAATTCAAAAATTTAGGCAGAAAAATTTTAAAAATTAAAAAACCTCATCCAGGCTTCATTTCAAGATGAAACGGGTAAGAATAGGCCGAAAAATAGTGAAGAAAAAAAATTTTATTCCTATTCGTTCGAACCCGACCCGAGTTAAAAAATTCAAAAATAAATGTAAAAAAATTTCAAAAATTAAGAAACATCATCCAGGCTTCATTTCAAGATAAAACGGGTTAGTATCGGCTAAAAAATAGAGAAGAAAAAAAATTTCATTCCTATCCGTTCGAACCCGGCCCGAGTTA
>NW_022156300.1:0-1449 GCF_001633185.2 Quercus lobata
TTTTTTGCATTTATTTTTTGAATTTTCTTGCTCTGGTCGGGTTCGAACAGGTAGGAAGGAAATTATTTTTGATCTCAATTTTTCGGTCTGTCCTGACTCGTTTCCTCTTGAAATGAAGCCTGGATGATGTTTTTCAATTTTTAAAATTTTTTTACATTTATTTTCGAATTTTCTAACTCGGGCCGGGTACGAACGGGTAGGAAGGAAATTATTTTTGTTCTCAATTTTTCGGTCTGTCCTGACCCGTTTCATCTTGAAATGAAGCCTGGATGATGTTTTTGAATTTTTAAAATTTTTTTGCATTTATTTTCGAACTTTCTAACACGGGCCGGGTTCGACCGGGTAGGAAGGAAATTATTTTTGTTCTCAATTTTTCGGCCTGTCCTGACCCGTTTCGTCTTGAAATGAAGCCTGGATGATGTTTTTTAATTTTTAAAATTTTATTGCATTTATTTTAGAATTTTCGAACTCGGGTCGGTTTCGAACGGGTAAGAAGGAAATTATTTTTGTTCTCTATTTTTCGGCCTATCCTGGCCCGTATGGTGTTGAAATGAACCCTGGATGATGTGTTTTAATTTTTAGAATTTTTTTGCTTTTATTTTCGAATTTTCTAACTCGGCCCGCGTTCGAACGGGTACGAAGGGAATTATTTTTGTTCTCAATTTTTGGGTATGTCCTGACCCGTTTCGTCTTGAAATGAAGCCTGGATGATGTTTTTTAATTTTTAAAATTTTTTTACATTTATTTTCGAATTTTCTAACTCGGGCCGGATACGAACGGGTAGGAAGGAATTATTTTTGTTCCTCAAATTTTTTTCGGTCTGTCCTGACCCGTTTCATCTTGAAATGAAAGCCTGGATGATGTTTTTGAATTTTAAATTTTTTTGCATTTATTTTTTCGAATTTTAAACCCGGGCCGGGTTCGAACCGGTAGGAAAAGGAAATTTTTTTTGTTCTCGATTTTCGGCTTCTGGCCCTGTATGGTCTTGAAATGAACCCTGGAACGATTTTTTTTTAATTTTTTAGAATTTTTTTCATTTATTTTTTGAAATTTTCAACTCGGCCCGGTTCGAACGGGTAGAAGGAAATTATTTTTGTTCTCATTTTTTGGTCTGTCCTGACCCGTTTCGTCTTGAAATGAAGCCTGGATGATGTTTTGTAATTTTTAGAATTTTTTGGCATTTATGTTTTGAATTTTCTAACTCGGCTCGGGTTCGAACGGATAGGAAGGAAATTTTTTTTGTTCGCTATTTTTCGGCCTATCCAGACCCGTCTCGTTTTGAAACGAAGCCTGGATGATGTTTATTAATTTTTAGAATTTTTTTGCATTTATTTTTGAATTTTCTAACTCGGATCGGGTTCGAACGGATTGGAAGGAATTTTTTTTGTTCTCTATTTTTCGGCCTTTCCAGGCCCGTCTCGTTTTGAAATGAAGCCTGGATGATGTTTT
>NW_022156301.1:0-1442 GCF_001633185.2 Quercus lobata
GATGATGTTTTTTAATTTTTAAAATTTTTTTGCATTAAGTTTTGAATTTTCTAACTCGGGTCGAGTTCGAACGGATAAGAATGAAATTTTTTTTCTTCTCTATTTTTTGGTCTGTCCTGACCCGTTCGTCTTGAAATGAAGCCTGGATGAATTTTTTTAATTTTTAAAATTTTTTTGCATTTAGTTTTGAATTTTCTAACTTGGGTCGAGTTCGAATGGATAGGAAGGAAATTATTTTTGTTCCCTATTTTTTGGCCTGTTCTGACCCGTTTCGTCCTGAAATGAAGCCTGGATGAAGCTATTTAATTTTTTAGAATGTTTGCATTTATTTTTGCATTTCTAACTCGGTCGCGGGTTCGAAAGGATCGAAGGAAATTTTTTTTGTTCTCTATTTTTTGGTCTGTCTTGACCTGTTTCGTCATGAAAGGAAGCCTGGATGATGTTTTTTAATTTTTAAAATTTTTTTGCATTTATTTTTGAATTCTCTAACTCGGGTCGGGTTCGAATGGATAGAAAGGAAATTTTTTTTGTTCTCTATTTTTTGGCCTGTCTTGACCTATTTCGTCTTGAAAGGAAGCCTGGATGATGTTTTTTAAATTTTTTTTAATTTTTTTGTATTTATTTTTGAATTTTCAAACTCGGGTCGGTTTCGAACGGATAAGAAGGAATTTTTTTTTTGTTCTCTATTTTTTCCGGCCTGTCCTGACGTTTCGTCTTGGAAATGAAGCCTGGATGGATGTTTTTTAATTTTCAGAATTTTTTTTGCATTTATTTTTGAAATTTTATAACTCTGGTCGGGTTTCAAAACGGATAGGAAAGAAATTTTTTTTTTGTTCTCATTTTTTTGCCCCTTGTCTGACCCGTTTCGTCTGAATGAAGCCTGGATGAATGTTTTCAATTTTAGAATTTTTTTGCATTTATTTTTTGACTTTTTTAACTCGGGTCCGGGTTCGAATGGATAGGACGGAAATTTTTTTGTTCTCTATTTTTTGGCTCTGTCTTGACTCTGTTCGTCCTGTAAAAAAAACACCAAAAACAAAAGGAAGCCTGCGAATGATTTTTATTTATTTTTAAAAAATTTTTTTGCATTTATTTTTTGGGAATTTTTAACTTGTCGGGTCGGGTTCCGACGGATAGGAATGAAATTTTTTTTGTTCTCTATTTTTCGGCCTGTCCTAACCCGTTTTGTCTTTAAATGAAGCCCGGATGATGTTTTGTAATTTTTAGAATTCTTTTGCATTTATTTTTGAATTTTCTAACTCGGGTCGGGTTCGAACGGATAGGAATGTAATTCTTTTTATTCTCTATTTTCGGCCTGTCCTGTCCCGTTTCGTCATGAAATGAAGCCTGGATGATGTTTTGTAATTTTTTGAATTTTTTTGCATTTATTTTTGAATTTTCTAACTCGGGTCGGGGTTGAACGGATAGGAATGAAATTTTTT
>NW_022156302.1:0-1440 GCF_001633185.2 Quercus lobata
TTTGAATTTTCTAACACGGGTCGGGTTCGAACGGATAGGAATGAAATTATTTTTGTTCTCTATTTTGCAGCCTGTCCTGACCTGTTTCGTCTTGAAATGAAGCCTGGCTGATGTTTTTTAATTTTTAAAATTTTTTTGCATTTATTTTTTAATTTTTTAACTTGGGTTGGGTCCGAACGGATAGAAATGAAATTTTTTTTCTTCTCTATTTTTCGGCCTCTCCTGACCCGTATCATATTGAAATGAAGCCTGGATGATGTTTTTTAATTTTTAGAATTTTTTTGCATTTATTTTTGAATTTTCTAACTCGGGTCGGGATTGAACGAATAGGAATGAAATATTTTTTGTTCTCTATTTTTCGGCCTGTCCTGACCCGTTTCGTCTTGAAATGAAGCCCGGATGATGTTTTGTAATTTTTATAATTTTTTTGCGCACATCTTAAGTTTCTTATCTGATTTTTTAATTTGGGTCGGTTCTGAACGGATACAGGAATCGAAAATTTTTTTTTCTTCTCTATTCTTTAGGCCTATCCTCAGACCTGTTTCATATTGAAATGAGCCTGATGATTTGTTTTTTAATTTAGAAACTTTCTTTTGCATTTATTATTTTAAATTTCTAACTCGGTAGGGTTCGAACACCGGTTAGGAATGAAATTAATTTCTGTCTCTTATTTCGCCTAGCTCTTGTCTCAGCCCTGTTCCGGACCCGTGTTTTCGTCTTAAATTCAAGAGCCTGGATGATGTTTTTAATTTTTTAAAATTTTTTGCCATTTACTTTTGAATTGTTAAATCTTGGCGGTTCGAACGGATGAAGTGAAATTGTTTTTATTCTCTCTAACTTTCGCCTATCCTGGACCTTTCATATTGAACATGATGCCTGTAATGTTTTTGAATTTTTAAAAATTTTTTTCCATTATTCTGAATTTTCTAAATCGGTCGGGTTCGATACGGATAGGAATAAATTTTTTCGTTCTCTATTCTACTGCCTGTCCTGACCCGTTTCGTCTGAAATGAAGCCTGGATATGTTTTAATTTTTTAAATTTTGTTTGCATTTATTTTGAATTTTTACTGGGGTCCGGGTTCGAACGGATAGGTATGAAATTTTTTTTCTTCTCTATTTTTCGGCCTATCCTGATCCTTTTCATCATGAAAGGAAGCCTGGATGATGTTTTTTAATTTTTAAAATTTTTTTGCATTCATTTTGAATTTTCTGACTCGGGTCGGGTTCGAACGGATAGGAATGAAATTTTTTTTGTTCTCTATTTTTCCGCCTGCCCTGACCCGTTTCGTATTTAAATGAAGCCTGGATGATGTTTTATAATTTTTAAAATTTTTTTGCATTTATTTTTGAATTTTTTAACTCGGTTCGGGTTCGAACGGATAGGAATGAAATTTTTTTTCTTCTCTTTTTTTCGGCCTATCCTGACCCGTTTCATATTG
>NW_022156303.1:0-1439 GCF_001633185.2 Quercus lobata
AACATAAATGCAAAAAAATTCTAAAAATTAAAAAACATCGTCCAGGCATCATTTCAAGACGAAACGGGTCAGGAAAGCCCTAAAAATAGAGAACAAAAAAAATTTCCTTCCTGTCCGCTCGAACCCGAGCCGAGTTAGAAAATTCAAAACATAAATGCAAAAAAATTCTAAAAATTACAAAACATCATCCAGGCATCATTTCAAGACGAAACGGGTCAGGAAAGGCCTAACAATAGAGAACAAAAAAAATTTCATTCCTATCCGTTAGAATCCGAGCCGAGTAAGAAAATTCAAAAAATAACTGCAAAAAAATTCTAAAAATTAAATAACATCATCCAGGCATCATTTCAGGACGAAACGGGTCAGGATTGGCCTAAAAATAGAGAACAAAAAAAATTTCCTTCCTGTCCGCTCGAACCCGAGCCGAGTTAGAAAATTTAAAAAATAACTGCAAAAAAATTCTAAAAATTAAATAATATCATCCAGGCATCATTTCAAGACGAAATGGATGAGGAAAGGCCTAAAAATAGTGAACAAAAAAAATTTCCTTCCTATCCGTTCGAACCCGACCCGAGTTAGAAAATTCAAAAGTAAATGCAAAAAAATTTTAAAAATTAAATAACATCATCCAGGCTTCAATTCAGGACGAAACGGGTCAGGATTGGCCTTAAAATAGAGAACAAAAAAAATTTCCTTCCTGTCCGCTCGAACCGAGCCGAGTTAAGACATTCAAAACATAAATGCAAAAAATTCTAAACAATTAACAAACATCATCCAGGCATCATTTCAAAGACGAAACCGGGTTCAGGAAAGGCCTAAACAGAGAACAAAAAAAATTTCATTCCCTATCCGTTGAAATCCGAGCGAGTAAGAAAATTCAAAAAAATAACTGCAAAAAAAACTTCTAAATTAAAAACCATCATCCAGGCATCATTTCAGGACGAAACGGGTCAGGAATGGCCTAAAAATAGGAACAAAATAATTTCCTTCCTGTCCGCTCGGAAACCCGAGCCGAGTTTATGAAAATTTAAAAAATAAACTGCAAAAAAAATTATCTAACAAATTAAATATATATCCAGGGGCCATCATTTCAAGACACGAAATGATAGGAAAGGCCTAAAAATATGAACAAGAAAAAAAAAAAAAATTTCCCCCCTTTCCTATCCCGTTCGAACCGCGGAGCGGGCGAGTTAGAAAATTAAAAGTAAATGCAAAAAAATTCTAAAAATTAAATAACATCATTCAGGCTTCAATTCAGGACGAAACGGGTCAGGATTGGCCTAAAAATAGAGAACAAAAAAAATTTCCTTCCTTTCCGCTCGAACTCGAGCCGAGTTAGAAAATTCAAAACATAAATGCAAAAAAATTCTAAAAATTACAAAACATCATCCAGGCATCATTTCAAGACGAAACGGGTCAGGAAAGGCCTAAAAATAGAG
>NW_022156304.1:0-1439 GCF_001633185.2 Quercus lobata
AATTCCGTTCATACTCGACCCGGGAAAAAAAATTCCGAAAAAAATAGTAAAAAAATTCAAAAAATTGTAAAACCACTTCCCGGCAATATTTTTAGCCAAAACGGGATGAGATAGGCCGAAAAAGTGAAATCAAAATTTCAGTCCCAAATTCCGTTTATACTCGACCCGGGCAAGAAAATTCCGAAAAACATAGTACAAAAATTCAAAAAATTTTGAAACCTCTTCTCGGCATTATTTTAAGCCAAAAAGGGATGAGATAGGCCAAAAAAGTGAAATCAAAATTTTAGTCCCGAATTCCGTTCATACACGACCCCGGCAAGAAAATTCCGAAAAAAAAAGTAAAAAAGTTCACAAAATTATAAAACCACTTCCCGGCATTATTTTTAGCGAAAACGGGATGAGATATGCCGAAAAAGAGAAAAAAAATTTTAGTGCGAATTCGTTCATACTCGACCCGGGCAAGAAAATTCCTAAAAAAACAGTAAAAATGTTCAAAAAATTGTAAAACCACTTCCCGGCATTATTTTTAGCGAAAACGGGATGAGATATGCCGAAAAAGAGAAAACAAAATTTTAGTTCCGAATTCCGTTCATACTCGACCCGGGCAAGAAAATTCCGAAAAAAAATAACAAAAAAATTCAAAAAATTGTAAAACCTCTTCCTGGCATTATTTTTAGCCAAAACTGGATGAGATATGCCGAAAAAGAGAAAACAAAATTTTAGTCCCGAATTCCGTTCATACTCGACCCGGGAAAAAAAATTCCGAATAAAATAGTAAAAAAATTCAAAAAATTGAAAAACCTATACTCGGCATTATTTTTAGCAAAAACGGGATGAGATATGCCGAAAAAGAGAAAACAAAACTTTAGTCCCGAATTCCGTTCATACTCGACCCGGGCAAGAAAATTCCGAAAAAAATAGTAAAAAAATCAAAAACTTGTAAAACTATACTCGGCATTATTTTTAGCCAAAAACGGATGTATGCCGAAAAAGAGAAACAAAACTTTAGTCCCGAATTCCGTTCATACCCCCCCAAGAAATGCCGAAAAAATAGTAAAAATTCAAAAAATTTAAAACCATTCCCGGGCAATGATTTTGTAGCCCAAATACGGGATGAAGGTAGGCCGAAAAGAGAAAACAAAATTTTAGTCCCGAATTCCGTTCATACTCGACCCGGGTAAGAAAATTCCGAAAAAAATAGTAAAAAAATTCAAAAAATTATGAAACCGCTTCCCGGCATAATTTCTAGCCAAAGCGGGATGAGATAGGCCGAAAAAGAGAGAACAAAATTTTAGTCCTGAATTCCGTTCATACTCGACCCGGGCGAGAAAATTCCGAAAAAGATAGTAAAAAAATTCAAAAAATTATAAAACCGCTTCCCGGCATAATTTCTAGCCAAAACGGGATGAGATAGGCCGAAAAAGAGAAAACAAAATTTT
>NW_022156305.1:0-1439 GCF_001633185.2 Quercus lobata
GACCCATTTCATATTGAAATGAAGCCTGGATAATGTTTTTTAATTTTTAAAATTTTTTTGCATTTATTTTTGAATTTTTTAACTCGGGTCGGGTTCGAACGGATAGGAATGTGATTTTTTTTCTTCTCTATTTTTTGGCCTATCCTTACCCGTTTTATCTTGAAATGAAGCCTGGATGATGTTTTTTAATTTTTAAAATTTTTTTACCTTAATTTTTGAATTTTGTAACTCGAGACGGGATCAAACGGATTGGAATGAAATTTTTTTTGTTCTCTATTTTTCGGTCTGTCCTGACCCGTTTCATCTTGAAATGAAGCCTGGATGATGTTTTTTAATTTTTAAAATTTTTTTGCATTTATTTTTGAATTTTTTAACGCGGGTCGGGTTCGAAGACAGATAGGAAATGAAAATTTTTTTTCGTCTATATTTTTCGGCCTATTCTTGCCCATTTCAATTGAAATGAAGCCTTGGATAATGTTTTTTTAATTTTTAGAATTTTTTTAACATTTATTTTTGAATTTTTTAACTCGGTCGGGTTCGAACGATAGGAATGAATTTTTTTTCTTCTCTATTTTTTTGGCCTATCCTGACCCATTTCATATTGAAATGAAGCCTGGAATAATGTTTTTTAAGTTTTAAAATTTTTTTAACATTTATTTTGAAATTTTAAACTGGGTCGGTGTTCGAACTGAAGGGAAGATATTTTTTTTTTCTTCTCTATTTTTCGGCCTATTCTTATCCGTTTCACTTTTGGAAATCAAGCCTGGAGATATTTTTTTATTTTAAATTTTTTTGCATTGATTTTTTTGAATTTTTTTAACTCGGGCCGGGTTCGAACGGATAGGAATGAAAATTTTTTCTTCTCTTTTTTTTTCGGCCTTCTAACCCGTTTTAATTTTGAAATGAAAGCCCTGGATATGTTTTTTTAATTTTAAAAATTTTTTTGCATTTATTTTTGAATTTTTTAACTCGGGTCGGGTTCGACTGGATAGGAATGAAATTTTTTTTGTTCTCTTTTTTTTTTTACTGTCCTGATCCGTCTCCTCTTGAAATCAAGCGTAGATGATGTTTTTTAATTTTTAAAATTTTTTTGCATTTATTTTTGAATTTTGTGACTAGGGTCGGGTTCGGACGGATAGGAATGAAATTTTTTTCCTTCTCTATTTTTCGGCCTATCCTGACCCGTTTCATCTTGAAATGAAGCCTGGACGATGTTTTTTAATTTTTAAAATTTTTTTGCATTTATTTTTGAATTTTGTAACTCGGGTCGGGTTCGAACGGATAGGAATGAAATTTTTTTTCTTCTCTATTTTTTGGTTTGTCCTTACCCGTTTGTCTTTGAAATGAAGCCTGGATGATGTTTTTTAATTTTTAAAATTTTTTTGCATTTATTTTAATTTTGTAACCGGGTCCGGTTCGAACGGATTGGAAATGAAATT
>NW_022156306.1:0-1435 GCF_001633185.2 Quercus lobata
CAAAAATTACTTACAATTCAAAAGTTATTGTCAAAACGGTGATCTAAGGTCACATGTGAACACATTTTCTAAGCGATTAAAGGTCGTGAATAACTAGCCACTAACGTCTTTTCCACCCAAAATTTGATTTTGAGATTATTGATCTCGCGATATAGGGAAAATATATCCAAGTCAAATTTGTGAGCGAATCGTTAGACTTCCTTTTTTATGCCCCTCCATCGGCAAATCATTGGAATCCGTATTCGGCAGTAACAAGGTCGGCCAATTTCCACAAGAATAACTCTCTTGATACCTGTCGAAATACAAAATTTGTGTTCAAAATTCAAGCTTCGAATGTGTACTTTCTAAAACAAGTAGGCCGCGTCCAAAAATTCCTTACTGTTTAAAAGTTATTGTCAAAACGGTGACCTAAGGTCACATTTGAACACATTTTCTAAGCTATTACAGCTCGTGAATAACTAGCCACAAACGTCTTTTCTACCCAAAAGTTGATTTCGAGATTATTGATCTCGCGATATAGGATAAATATTTCCAAGCCAAATTTGTGAGCGAATCGTTAGACTTCCTTTTTTATGCCCTTCCATCGGCACATAGTTGGAATCCGTATTTCGGGTACCTCGGTAGGACATATTCAAACGAGAATAAAACTCTTAATTTCCGTCGAAAATACAAAATTTGTGCTTCAGATTCAAGCTCCGAATTTTACTTTCTAAATAATCTCCAGGTCAATTTTCAGCGTCCCAAATAATTCTTACCAATATCAGTAGTGTTAGTAGTCAAAACTCGGTGACCTAAGGCTGCTTTCTTGTGAGCACCATTTTCTATGAGCGATTAGGACGGCTCGAATTTCGACTATAACTAAGCCACTAACCTGTATTAATTCCAACCGCAGGAGTCTAATTGATTTTGACGATTAATTGATCTCCACGATATAGGAAAAATATATTTCCAATTCAAAATTTGTGAGCTTAATCGTTAGACCTTCTTTTTTATGACCCTCCATGCTGCAAATAATTGGAATCGTATTTACGGTAACAAAGGTAGGCCATATTTCACGAGAAATAACTCTCTTGATTCCGTCGAAAAATACAAAATTCTGATGTTCTAATTCAAGCTCCGATAATGTTGTAACTTTTTGTATAAAACACTTAGGCCACATCCCAAAAATTTCTTACCATTCCAAAGTTATGTTTCAAGAACCGGTGACCTAAGGTTACTTTTGAACACATTTTCTAAGCGATTACGGCTCGTGAATAACAAGCCACTAACGTATTTTCTACCCAAAATTTGATTTCGAGATTATTGATCTCGCGATATAGGAAAAATATTTCCTAGCCAAATTTGTGAGCGAATCGTTAGACTTCCTTTTTTACGCCCCTCCATCGGCAAATAATTGGAATCCGTATTTCGGGTAAAAAGGTAGGCTATATTCAAA
>NW_022156307.1:0-1435 GCF_001633185.2 Quercus lobata
TTGAATTTTCTAACTCGGGCGAGTCGAACGAGATAGGAAGGGAAATTTTTTGTTCTAATTTTTCGGCTGTCTGACCGGTTCGTCTTGAAATGAGAGCGGGATGATTGTTTTTAATTTTTAAATTTTTTTGCATTTAGTTTTGAATTTTCTAATCGGTCGGTTGAACGGACAGGGAAACAATTACTTTTTTGTCCCTTTCTTTTTCGCCTGTCCTGAACCCAGTTTCCTGAAATGAAGCCTTGGATGATCAGTTTTTTTAATTACTAAAATTGTTTGCATTTATTTTTTGAATTTTTCTAACTCGGGTCGGGTTCGAACGGATAGGGAATAAAATTGTTTTGTTCTCTAATTTTTTCGGCCCTGTCTTAGCCCGTTTTTTCTGAATGAAACGATGATGCTTTTTTAAATTTCAGAACTTATTTGCATTCATTTGAATTTCAACTCGGGTCGGTTCGAGGATAGGAAGTGAATCTATTCTTGTTCCTATTTCGGCTTCTGACGTTCGTATCAAGTGATTTGGATGATGTTTTTAATTGTTTATAATTTTTTTTACATTTATTTTTTTTTAAGCCTGGATGATGTTTTTCAATTTTTATAATTTTTTTACATTTATTTTCGAATTTTCTAACTCGGGCCGAGTTCGAACGGATAGGAAAGAAATTTTTTTTGTTCTCTATTTTCCAGTCTGTCCTGACCCGTTTCGTCTTGAAATGAAGCCTGGATGATGTTTTTCAATTTTTAAAATTTTTTTGCATTTATTTTCGAATTTTCTAACTCGTACCGGGTTCGAACAGATATCAAGGAAATTAATTTTGTTCTCTATTTTCCGGCCTGTCCTAACCTGTTTCGTCTTGAAATGAAACCTGGATGATATTTTTCAATTTTTAGAATTTTTTTGCATTTATTTTTGAATTTTCTAACTCGGGTCGGGTTCGAACGTATAGGAAAGAAATTTTTTTTGTTCTCTATTTTTTGGCCTGTCCTGACCCGTTTCGTCCTGAAATGAACCCTGGATGATGTTTTTTAATTGCTAAAATAGTTTTGCATTTATTTTTGAATTTTCTAACTCGGGTCGGGTTCGAACGGATAGGAATGAAAATTTTTTTGTTCTCTATTTTTCGGCCTGTCCTGGCCCGTTTTTTCCTGAAATGAAGCCTGGATGATGTTTTTTAATTTTCAGAACTTTTTTGCATTCATTTTTGAATTTTCTAACTCGGGTCGGGTTCGAACGGATATGAATGAAATTTTTTTTATTCTCTATTTTTCAGTCTGTCCTGAACCTTTTCGTCTTGAAATGAACCCTGGATGATGCTTTTTAATTTTTAAAATTTTTTTGCATTTATTTTTGAATTCTCTAACTCGAGTCGGGTTCGAACGGATAGGAAATAAAATTTTTTTTTCTCTATTTTTCGGCTTGTCCTGACCCGTTTCGTCT
>NW_022156308.1:0-1434 GCF_001633185.2 Quercus lobata
TTGTGATATTTCTTTCGAGTACTTGGTTTCCCTATAGGCTTGAGTCCGAGGACCACGCAAGGCCTTGGTTCTGTCCGAAACTTGTGATTTTTCTTTTGAGTACTTGGTTTCCCCAAAGGCTTGAGTCCGAGGACCACGCAAGGCCTTGGTTCTGTCCAAAACTTGTGATTTTTCTTTTGAGTACTTGGTTTCCCCATATGCTTGAGTCCGAGGACCACGCAAGGCCTTGGTTCTGTCCAAAACTTGTGATTTTTCTTTTGAGTACTTGGTTTTCCCATAGGCTTGAGTCCGAGGACCATGCAAGGCCTTTGTTCTGTCCAAAACTTGTGATTTTTCTTTTGAGTACTTGGTTTCCCCATAGGCTTGAATCCGAGGACCAAGCAAGGCCTTGGTTCTGTCCAAAACTTGTGATTTTCCTTTCGAGTACTTGGTTTCCCCATAGGCTTGAGTCCGAGGACCATGCATGGCCTTGGTTCTGTCCAAAACTTGTGATTTTTCTTTGGACTACTTGGTTTCCCCATAGGCTTGAGTCCGAGGACCAGCAAGGGCCTTGGTCTGTCCAAAAACTTGTGATTTTTCTTTCGAGTACTTGGTTTTCCCCTAGGCTTGGTCCGAGGACCATGCATGGCCCTTGGTTCTGTCCAAAACTTGTGATTTTTTTCTTTGGACTACTTTGGTTTTCCCCATAGGCTTGAGTCCGAGGACCATGCATAGGCCTTGGTTTCGTCCCAAACTGTGATTTTTCTTTCTGAGTACTTGGTTTCCATAGGCTTGAGTCCGAGGACCACGCAAGGCTTGGTTCTTTGTCCAAAACTTTGTGAATTTTTCGTTTTTAAGTTTTATTCTTGGTTTCTCCCCCATAGTTTGCTTGAGTCCGAATGGAGCTCACGTCAAGGCCCTTGGTTCTTGTCGAAAACTTGTATTTTTTTCTTTTGAGTACTGGTTTCCCCATATGTGTCTTGAGTTTTCCGGAGACCACGCAAGGCCTTGTGTCTCTGTCTCAAATCTTTGTGATTGCTCTTTTTTTTGCGTACTTGGTTTTTTCCCATAGCTTGAGTCCGAGGACCATCAATGGCTCTTGGGGTCTGTCGCAAACTTGGTGATTTTTACTTTTGAGTACTTGGTTTCTCCCATAGGCTTGAGTCCGAGGACCACGCAAGGCCTTGGTTCCGTCCAAAACTTGTGATTTTTCTTTTGAGTACTTGGTTTCCCCATAGGCTTGAGTCCGAGGACCACGCAAGGCCTTGATTCTGTCCAAAACTTGTGATTTTTCTTCCGAGTACTTGGTTTCCCTATAGGCTTGAGTCCGAGGACCATGCAAGGCGTTGATTCTGTCCAAAACTTGTGATTTTTCTTTCGAGTACTTGGTTTCCCTATAGGCTTGAGTCCGAGGACCATGCAAGGCCTTGATTCTGTCCAAAACTTGTGATTTTT